>NW_007232083.1:0-2191 GCF_000164805.1 Carlito syrichta
GTTAGCAGAGGGGAGAGAATGGAGCAGATAGTGGGTTGAAGAGGGGAGTGGAGAAATAGAGGAGTAAGGGGGGAAACAAATGAGTGTGCCAACAAATAGAGAGAGAGCCCTATGCTGAAACAGATAAAAACAATATACCACAGCTACAGTCAAACCAACTCTCATACAAACAAAAAGAAAATATATAGTGATGCTAATATACAAGCTAACCAACCACCTTGTTAGTGTGCTGTTCCTCTATACAAAGATATGGTTTACAGAGAGAAGAAAAAAGAAGAAAAGGAAAAGGAAAAAAGAAAAAAGGGAACAATACAGTAGGAATAGATTTAAGTCATTAGACTGATAGAATCAATGAAGCACACTCTGAGACCTTTCATTTAAGTTCAATGTCCTTTCAGGTCTGATTTCTAGTTTTCTTTTCAAGCTGGTAAGTTAGTTTGCAGTTAGAGTCAATTGCCCCTGATCTGCTGTGAAGGACAGTTCAGATTAACCTTCCTTCAGCGGTTTCGTCTATGTCTTTATCAAGCTTGTTTCTCCCGTTTCGGTGTTGTTACCTTGAATCGCCAGCAGGTGGTGCTATCTCATCTGCTTGCCCCAGAGGGGGTGGGGCCGGACAGGAACAAGATGGCTGCCTGCCTCCGAGCAGGCAACAGGAGCCCCACGACGGGCGGGCAGGACAGTCTCGGACGCAGGATAGGTGGCAGCGATCCCAGCAGATCTTCCCTGAAGCGGTTCGTTGTGGATCTCCTCGCGCTGCGTGGTGCAATATGCTACCCCTCCCAGAGGCCGTGGCAGCGGTGGTGACGGCGGTGGCGCCGGCACCGGCAGTGGCAGTGGTGGTGGGGGGAGGGCCGGTGGCGGCGGCGGGACCATTTGGAATGCAGTCAAAACTGTCCAGTCATTCCGATGGCAGCGGCCGAGCTCTGTCTGTAGAGCAGGCTGCGATGTTGGGGTCCCCAGCCCCCCGGGGCAAGCGTCAGAGACCCACTGCAGATCTCCCTTGCAGAGGGCTTCAGACGCCGGGTTGGCCTGTCGCCATCTTGCCACGTCCCCTACACATTTTTAAAAGGAAAAAACCATATTAAAATTGCAATACTCAATACATACTGAAAACAAAAGATGAAAACGTCACATTTGACTTCTGCAATTACAATAGGTGCTTAAAGTGGTTACCATCAGCGTCCAGACACTTCTGATTATGAACTACTGTAGGATTTGTTGCTGTGTGAGGCCTCCTTCCCCTGTGCACATCACACACAGTACCATGCATCTCAAACTTATCACAAATGCATGCAATTGTTAGGCATGTTAGAGGGTCTGTTGTATACTTATGTCTCCATTGTCGTTGTACTTCTACAATGTTCTCAAATTTTAAATATCACTTTTAAGTGATCTTGCCCTCCTCAAATGACAACCATGTCATTTTATTTGACTGTCCTGCCTGCCTCATGGTGATGCTAGCATTCATTCGATTGGCACCATCTTTTGAGTGAACATAATACTACACATTGCTATTGTAATTCAACTAAAGTTCAAAAAGTAATATATAGATAACATCATTTAAAATGTGCATACAAGCCGGGCTCAGTGGCTCAGCCTGTAATCCCGCAACTTTGGGAGGCTGAGGTGAGTGGATTGCCTGAGCCCACGGGTTTGAGATCCGCCTGGGCGGCGAGACCTCATCTCTACAATAAATCAAAAAATCAGCCGGGCGTGGTAGGGCATGCTTGTAATTCCGGCTACTTGGAAGACTGAGGTGGAAGGATTGCCGGAGCCCAGCAGGTCGAGATTGTAGTGGCCAGGAGCGGCCACTGCACTCCAGTCTGGGTGACAGAGTGCAACTCCTGGGTATGTGTGATATCCATTATAAACAAAGTTTATCTTCACATTGGCAAGGAGGTTACATTTACCTTGCCTGATCTACAACCATCTGTGGCTTATTTTTTTTATTTTAAAGATGTGGGGTACAATTCAGGATTAGCTATACAAATGTTCATTATGCATGTACTCTTGTTGATGATGTGTGCCCCCCCATCCCCTGGAAGATTCCCACTACTGCCAATCTTGCCCCCACCCTCCCCTGGCAGTCCCCACTACTGCCAATCCTTTTCTTATAGTATTACAATAATTGTTCAAGGTCCACTTATAAGTGAGAATATGTGATACTCAGTTCTTTGTTTCTGTGATAGGT
>NW_007232083.1:2687-11242 GCF_000164805.1 Carlito syrichta
GCCCGGCTAATGTTCCCTTTTTTAAAGGTAAGAACTTAATTCTACACAACCTACCTCCACCCAGTATCAAGTCAAACTCCCCAGTTGTATCAGTTCACTACCTATAATTCCTGCAGTCAACCTTGCCATTTGCCAGCAAAGTTGATTTTCCTTCAGGCTTCAAAAAAACCCCTCTATATTCAGCATTAGTTAAATTTCTTTCATTTAGAACAGGTGAGAGGGTGCTTGGGGAATCATTATATACAGAGACACAACTTTGCTCTTTTAGTCATTTTTTATTAGTAAAGGTTTTATACTTAGCTCTGTGTCTGAAACCCAAGTTTGCAATAGTATGTATGTTAGTATAAAACCTGAAAGCTTGCAACAATTGTCATTACATTTTTTTTTTTTTAGTCTGAGTCTCACTCTGTCACCCAGGCTGGAGTACAGTGGAACCCTCACGGCCACCGCAGCCTCAACCTGCTGGGCTCAGGCGATCCTTCCACCTCAGGCTTCCAAGTAGCTGGAACTACAGGCGTGCACCACCAGATCTGGCAAATTTTTTATGTCTTTATTTATTGAGAGATGATGTCTCTTCAAGTTGCCCAGGCAGGTCTTGAACCCCTGGACCCAGACAATTCTCTCACCTCGGCCTCCCAAAGTGCTGAGATTACAGACTTGAGACACAGCGCCTGGCCCTGTCATTACATTTTTAGAGTTACAACTGTAAATGGCTCTGAACACAGAACTGTGTCTGAAGTGGTTAATTTCACAAGCCCAGGTTGTGAACCAGACCCTCCATTTGCACCTAAACTGATTAACCGACTCAAGAGCAGCCTGAATTTACAGATGAAAGTAAGGATTTTACTGCCAAAATCACCTCAACATGTTTTGATTATTTTAAAAAATGATCTTTCTACTGTATTCTGACTTTTAAATACAGAATTACGCACGCCTCATCTGGCCTACTTCCCTATCACATTTTATTCTCTATAATAATCTTTCTCTTCTATCTATACCAGCATCAGGCAAATTGAGTAATGTCAATAAGAATTCCAATAATTAATAAAAGTTGGAGTATCAATTTCTACAGTCTAAACTTAGTTATTTATAATCATGGTTACTAATAAATCTACCTCTAAATTTACATAAGTCTGAATTTTTGCACTGCATAAAATTTGAAAAACATAACAAAACATAGGATCTGAGAACATCTTGTGTAGTGCAAAAAGTGCGTTTTAGCTTCAAAATCAGGATTGCTTCAAAAAAATATATAAACAGATTAATTTTACAGCAATTTATACCAACTTAAAAGTATATACATGTACATGAATATACACCAAGGGAACTCAAAAACCAGAATTTATTTATTAAAAATTGCGTCTTTATTTGTACATATTTAAACTTTAGTCACCTTCAATGTACTCTCCATTTATGCATTTGATGCAATACACCTATTGAGACGCTTTTTACACTGCTCAAAACACTTTTTGAACTCAATTTTTTATGCTTTTTATTGCTTCTGACATTTTTTGTTTCACCACTTCCACATTGACAGAACATTTTTCTTTGAGGACTATTTCATCCAGGGTAACAAACAAAAACAAGTCGCTCAGGGTGAGATCGGGTGAATAGAGAGGTTAGGGCACAGGGGTCATTGCAGTTTTCTAGTCAAAAACTGCTGAACACTCAGCATGGTGTGGGCAGATGCACTTGCAAATCACCCATCAAGAAATGGGCAAATGCTTGAAAGAATCTCCAAAGAAAAATTCACCAAAACCAAATGCAGCCTTTCACAACAACGCTAGCTGGTACACATATGTATACACACACACACACACACACACATATAGCTAAAAATTTAAACATATTTTAAGAAGGGAAAAAATATAATAACAAAAGATGAATACAAGTCACGTTTGACTTCTGCAATTACAAAAAGGGGCTCAAAGTGGTTACCATCAGTGTTCAGACACTTCTGATTATGGCAAACTAAAAATAAAATATAGATAACACCTCTTAAAATGTGTTTTTGGCACCCCTGGTGTGTGTGGGTGTGTGTGTATTTTTATTCTATGTAAAAAGAGCCCATTATAATTTTGGTGATTTGTTCTTTAGCTGTATTCATTCTGCTACTCAATTTATCCATTGACAATGTAATTTTCATTTCAACAATATATTTTTCATGACCAAAATCTCTAAATAGTTCTTCAAAATTTGTTATTACTATCTCATGTTCCTAAGATCTTATTTCTCTCAGGTTGTTTTCCTTATTATAAATTTTTTTAATGCTGTCTATTATTTTTACTTTTCATGGCATAGATTATTCAATTTGATGTCTTTTTATATGAACATGAATTTATAAAGTCATATTCCTTTGGCGTTATCAGGTTTTTTGATATTTTTACTGTTCCAATGATAATGGTTCCAAAATAAACAGCTTCCTTTTAGAATGAAATGAGGTATACGGTTTTCTTTGTAAAAAGCATTTGTTTATGAGTGATTTTAGAGTTATGATGAATTTTATTGCTAATTATGAATTTTATGATATTTTAATACTTTGTGTCTATTATTAAAAGCAAAGGTGAAGACTTCAAAAGTTGCTATATTGGTACCATGAAACAACATAAGATTCTTAAACTGAGTGCTTCTACAAAATACTCAGATTGGCTACAAAAAATAACTTTGGCATGAGGTACCTTTGCAATATTTAAAAGTGTATACTTCAATAAGAACTTAAAACTAATTTTCTCATGTCAATTTTTTTCAGTGATTTCAGCGAAATACCAGTCTTCCACACATCAGGGACTATGCCTCCGACACCTTCATTTCCTAAGCTAAAAGAAATTGGAATTGGTAGTCGTGAGATTCTTCTGGGGGGTGGGGGGGAGACATACCTCATTAACAAGAGTACCTGCATAATGAACATTTGTATACTTAACACTGAATTGTACCCCACATCTTTGAAATTAAAAAAAAAAATTTGAGAGGCTAGAATCCGTTATTTGTCACTAGAATGGTGAGCCCCAGCTAACACTAATTCAAGTGACACTCTTACATATATACTAGAAATGGAGGAAGCAGGATCTGTAAGTTTTCTTTTCATATACTTTCATATACTTTAATCTTCAACCTCAGTTTCAGGCATATGTTATATGAATTTCGCATTTCAAAAAAATTAAACTTAATTAATTTACTTTCTACTCAATCAGTTCAATCAGGAATTGCATGATTCCTGAATCCCTGTGTTCTAGATAAGGCCAGTGCAGAACCAGGGTCAAGTAAGCCTGCACAGGGAGATCTGATGGCACTCAAGTCCCTGCAAATTAGCTAAAAGAAGCAGTGGCCATAACTATAGCAAAGAGACTCAGAGAAGTGTATTAGTTCTTCAATTTTAGACCTATACAAGACATCCTTGGGTGGCCACATGGATCTTCAGCACCTCAGCACACTTCTACCCTTTGCCATCTCCTTGGATTCCTGATGTGATTGGTCAACTGTTTCATACCACTCTGAACTTTCAAGTTTATATTGAATAGGCTAGTCAATTTATAAAGCAGTTAAACATTGAGAAGTGTTCTATGTTGCAAATCATATTCTAAGCGCTCTCTCTTACGTTATCTCATTAAATCCTGAAAAAATGAGCCCCTCAAAGTAGAATTTATCTCGATTTATTTTTATAGAGAGAAACTGAAGTTCAGAGAGAATCACCCAGATGGTAAATAAGTTGAAGCTGGAACTTTAATCCAGGCCTGCCTGATCCCTAAGATCACTGTCTTTCATTTCCAGGGGTTAGGTTTTAAACCTAAATACAATGGAGAAGACCACTCATGCATTATAAGAAATCTTCAGAGAAGTACTAAATACAAGTTTAGGGCATGTGGCTATAATTTATAAATTTGTGTCATACTTTAATGCAAAATTATACTCTTCACTAGAGAAAAAATGAGTGTATTTTTGTTTGAAAGTAAACTTTATTTTGCATTCACTTCTCAGAAATGCTCACTCAAATGCAAACCTTATTTTGCACTTACTTCTCAGAAATGCTCACTCAACTTGCTTAATATTTGCAAACTGTGAACATCTTCAAATCAGACATTTATTTTTAGTGGTCAACCAAGTTATTCTGTTTTACAGAATAGGTATTTCCCTACATAGCAGGAAGAAGCAACCTTAATGGAGAAGTAAAATATACCACCTGTCCAGATAATCCTGGACCCCCAAGAAAATAAAAATTGGATGGGGTAATAAGTATGTTTTTGTATTTAAAACATTCCTTCTATGTCTTAATATTAACTAGTGAGAAGAAATCTTCCTCTAATTGCCCTCAGCTTTATAAAATATTATCTTAATAATGTGTATGTAAAATATTCTGCCATATAAATGAGTTTAGTTGAAAATCTTATTATTTTTCTAGTTCTCTGTTGAGTTTTCTATTGCTATCTCATTAATTCACACACGAACAAATTATTGAACTTTATATTGATTCTTAAATACTATGGTGTCTCCAAGTAAGATCACATGTAATATAGATGCAACAAGTAGAAGGCCACATTAATGATAAATGTCAGCTTAACAAGAAATTATATTTATACAAATTATTTTGCCTCTAAACTAAAGAAATCAACTTTATGATACATACACTCAACTTCTCAGGCTTTAAAATATTATTTGAATTCCTCATGTCCGATATTCTAAGCATGTAACAGACTGTGCTTTTGTGAGCTTTATTAAATATTAAATATCTGAAAATTTAATATATTATTAAGTTTCATGTTTGTATTTTTTCCTCTATGAAAAATCTTTATTAATTTATGAGATAGCATTCCAGTGAAAGCTTTCAAGTTTATTCAAGAATAACTTTAAGTCCAGGTGTGATAGCTCATGCTTATAATCCCGGTACTTTGGGAGGCCGAGGTTGAAAGTATTGCCTGAGCCCATGGGTTCAAAACTAGCTTATTTTGTGTTTTGTTTTGTTGGTTTTGGTTCTTTGGGGGGTTTTTTGGGGGGATATTTTTTCAGTTGGAGTCTCTGTCACCCAGGCTGGAGTTCAGTGGCACGCTCATGGCCACCCCAGCGTCAACCTGCTGGGCTCCGATGATCCTTCCACCTCAGCCTTCCAAGTAGCTGGAACTACAGGCATGCACCACCATACCTGGCTAAGTTTTTTATTTATTGTAGAGATGAGGTCTCACCAAGTTGCCCAGACTGATCCTGAACCCTTGGGCTCAGGCAATCCTCTCACCTCAGCCTCCCAAAGTGCTGGGATTATAGGTGTGAGCCACCGCACCTGGTCCCCCAGATTGCTTTTCATAAGTGAAAGGTTTTTTTTGTTTTTTTTTAAGTCCTTTGTCATTTTTTTTGGTATCTGTTTTTAGTGTTGGAAAAATGCGTTCTCTCTCTCTCTCTCTCTCTCTCTCTCTCTCTCTCTCTCTCTCTCAATATATGCCATTGTAATAGCCCAGAGAATAGGTCATGAGATTACAAACATTAAGGCTATTACAGAGAAAAATCCTTAACTTTAAAAAAATTAGAGCAATTAAAATCAATGAAAGTTCTTCTCAGACATCAAAATGACAATACAGAAATTCATATAGAAACATAAACGTAGCCGGGCATGGTAGCATGTGCCTGTAGTTCCAGCTACTTGGAAGGCTGAGGCGGAAGGATCACCGGAGCTCAGCAGGCGAGGCTGCAATGGCTGGGAGCGGCCACTGCACTCCAGTCTGAGTGACAGAGTGAGACTCCAACTCAAAAAAAAAAGAAACAAACGAATGACCACAAATAGCCAAAGCAATCCTTAGCAAAAGAAACAAAGCAGGAGATATCACACTTTCAGACTTTAAACTTTACTAAAAGGCTGCGATAATCAAAACAACCTGGTACGAGAACAGGCATATGGACCAATGGAACAGGATAGAGATTCCAGAAGCAAAACCTCAGTTTTTCAGCCAACTCATCTTCAGCAAACCTCCACCAACAACCACTGGGGAGAGAAGAACCTATTCAGTAAATGGTGCTGGGAAAACTGGTTGACCTAATGCAGAAGATTGAAACAGGACCCCTGCCTATCACCATACACAAAAATTAACTCTAAATGGATCAAAGACCTAAATATAAAACCTCAAACTATAAAAATCTTAGAAAACACAGGAGACACCCTTACAGAACACAGACTAGGCAACCAATTCTGATCAAAACCCCAGATGTCCATGCCATAAGAAATAAGACATGTGGGACCTCATTAAACTGAAAAGCTTCTGCAAAGCAAAAGAAACCATCAAGAGAGTGGGAAGATAGCCCATAGAATGGGAAAAAAATATTTGCCAACTGTATATCTGACAAAAGTCTAACATACAGAATCTACAAGGAACTCAAACATGCCAAAAGGAAAAAAACAAGCAGCCCTATTAAAAAGCGTGCAAAATAGCCGGACTCGGTGACTCAGCCTGTAATCCCGCGCCATGGGAGGCTGAGGTGAGTAGATTGCCTGATCCCGCGGCAATTTTGAGACCCGCCTGGGCAACTTGGCGAGACCTCATCTCTACAATAAATCAAAAATTACCCGGGCATGGTAGCGCGCACCTGTAGCTCCAGCTACTTGGAAGGCTGAGGTGGAAGGATCGCCGGAGCCCAGCGGGTGGAGGCTGCGGTGGCCGGGAGCGGCCACTGCACTCCAGTCTGGGCGACAGAGTGAGATGCCAACTCAAAAAATAAAAAATAAAAAGCGGGCAAAAGAAATGAATAGACACTTCTCAAAAGAAGATATACAGGTAGTCAACAGACACATGAAAAGTGCTCAGTCTCACTAATTATCAGAGAAATGCAAATCAAAACCACATTGAGATACCACCTCTCCCCAGTAAGAATGGCCATCATTAATAAAACAAACAACAACAGATGCTGGAGAGGATGTGGAGAAAAGGGAATGCTCCTACACTACTGGTGGGAATGCAAACTAGTTCAACCTCTGTGGAAAACAGTGTGGTGATTTCTAAAAGAACTAGAAATGGCCTTCCATATGATCCAGCAATTCCCCTACTAGGAATATACCCAGAGGAACTCAAATCATTCTACAAAAAAGGTACCTGCACACGCATGTTCATTGCAGCTCTATTCACAATAAAAAAACATGGAACCAACCGTGTTGCCCACTAAAACTGGACTGGATAAAAAAAAATAAAAAAAATAAAAAAAAAAAAAAAAATATATATATATATATATATGGTACATATGATATATTGCACAGCCATAAAAAAGGACAAACATATGGACTTTGCAGTAACTTTGATGGATTTAGAGTCTATAATACTCTGTGTTCTATCACAGAAACAAAGAACAGTGCACCACGTGTTATTACTCATAAGTGGACCCTGACTAAATAGAAAAGGATTAAGAAAGGGCTTAGCAGTAGCAGGATGCTGCCCAGGTGTGGGGTGGGGGACACAACATCAATAAGGGTATCTGATCCCAAAACAGGCAAAGTGGTAACAAAGGGAGATCCAAACTTTACTTGTACGATGTCCACTTGTATACCTAATCCTGAATTGTACCCATCTTTAAAATAAAATATTTTGAACTATGTTGCTGCTCGAGATCAATGAAGCCGAGTGAATGGGGGCTGCGTGTGCGAGTTCATAGCTGAAGCAGAGCACCAGATGGTGAAGGGCTACACTTATTTATGAAGTGGACTTAGTAGTTTTAAGCAGAATCATGAAAACCTCTGTGACAACTCCGTCCAGCACCAGGAGTGCCAGAAGGTGGGGAGCAGTGCGTCTGCGACCTCCAGCTTGCTACCTCAGCCCATTCCCACCACCCCTGACATAAAGAAAGTAGAACTCAAGCCCATCTTGCCCTTCCTGGTTCTGGGCAAGGAGCAGGATGCTCAGGACCTGGACACCATGCAGCGGCTAAACATTGGCTACATCATCAATGTCACCACTCACCTTCCTCTCTATCACTATGAGAAAGGTATGTTCAACTAACTACAAGCGACTGCCGGCCACTGACAGCAATAAGCAGAACCTGTGGCAGTACTTTGAAGAGGCTTTTGAGTTCATTGAGGATGCTCACCAGTGTGGGAATGGGCTTCTCACCCACTGCCAGGTCAGGGTGTCCCGCTCCGCCAACATAGTCATTGCATACTTGATGAAGCACACTCGTATGACCATGACTGATGCTTATAAATTTGTCAAAGGCAGATGACCAATTATTTCTCCAAACCTTAACTCCATGGGGCAGTTGCTGGAGTTTGAGGAAGACCTAAACAACGGTGTGACACCACATATCTTTACACCAAAGCTGATGGGCGAAGAAATGGTTTGTGTGACAACAGTATGAATGGAAAGGATTGCTGCTCTCCATTAGAGGACAATGAGAAAGGAAGATGGAATCCGTTTTTTTTCTCTCTCTCTTTCTTTCTTTTTAGGGGTAAAGTTTGTGAATGGAAGCAAACTTGTTTAAAGACTTTTTTTAATAAATATTTTTTATTTTAAAGTTGTGGGGTACAGTTAAGAGTTAGGTATACAAATATTCATTGTGCAGGTACTCTTGTTGATGAGGTGTGCCCCCCTTTC
>NW_007232083.1:11511-20051 GCF_000164805.1 Carlito syrichta
GTCCTCTTTTGATGAACAGCATGGTTGGTTCCATGATCTTGCTATTGTGAACAATGCTGCAATAAACATACATGTGCAGGTATCTTTTTTATAAAGTGATTTGAGTTCTTCAGGGTATATTCCCAGTAGGGGGATTGCAGGGTCATATGGAAGGTCAATTTTTGAGCTTTTAGAAATTTCCACACTGATTTCCACAGAGGCTGCACTACTTTACACTCCCACCAACAGTGTAAAAGTGTTCCCTTTTCGATAGCCAGAACAATCCTCAGCAAAAAAAATACAAAGCAGGAGGTATCACAATACCAGACTTTAAACTTTACTATAAAGCTACAATAATCAAAACGACCTGGTATTGGTACAAGAGCAGACATATACACCAATGGAATAGAATTGAGATTCCAGAAGCAAAACCTCAATTTCTCAACCAACTCAACTTCGACAAAGCCTCCACCACCCACCAATGGGAAGAGGAGAACCTGTTTAGTAAATGGTGCTGGAAAAACTGGTTGACCACATAAAGAAGATTCAAACAAGACCCCTATCTATTCCCATACACAAAAATTAACTCTAAATGATCAGAGACCTAAATGTAAAACCTCAAACCATAAGAACTTTAGAAAATGCAGGACACACCCTTATGGAAGTTGAAACTGGCATCCAATTCCTGAGCAAAACCCAAAATGCATAGGCCATAAAAGATAAGCTAGACAAGTGGGACCTCATTAAACTGACAAGCTTCTGCAAAACCAAATAAGCCATCTAGAGAGCAGGGAGACAGCCCACAGACTGGGAAAAAGCATTTGCCAACTCCATGTCTGACAAAGGCCTAACATCAAGGATCTACAAGGAACCCAAACATGCTGAAAAGAGAAAAGCAAACAACTCCATTATAAAGTGGGCAAAAGATATGAACAGACACTTCTCAAAAGAAGACATATGAGCAGCCAACAGATATATGAAGAAATGTTCAACCTCACTAGTCATCAAGGAGATGCAAATTAAAACTATACTGAGATACCACCTAACTCCAGTCGGAATGGCCATTATCTATAACTCAAAAAATAAAAGACTTTTTATTTTTAACAAGTGTGAGAAGATTATAACTTTTGATGCCATTGAGATTCACTTCCCACAAACTGACAAAGCAGGGAGGCTAAAGAAGCGATTTTTTTAAAGCCAACAATAAAAATAAAATAAACTGGTTTCTCCCCCTTTTCCTTTTAAGCTATTTGTAGCAATTATGATTAAAGAGTCTGTACGGTTTCATAGATTGAAGATACTATATTTTAAACCAATTAAAAAGAACCAAAAGTAGCATTTTTTATTGTACCCCACATATTTATAATGAAAAAGAAGAAGAACAACAACAACCAAAAGTAAATAGAAAAGACATTGAATCATGAAGGCCTAGGATCCACCTGGGCTGTCAACAGAGAAAAAGAAAACCCAACCAAACCAAGCCCCATTGTGATCACTGGTGCAAAGAGAAGATCAGGGCCACGTATGTCTAAGAACCCTTCAGATATTCTTTAAAGAGACAGAGGATGCTGTTGATTTTGTGTGTTTCATGTTCTAGATTTTTTTTCCTTCTCGGGTTTAAGAGATTTTTTTAAATAACCGGGAACTGACCATTATACCATATGCTTTCACTGGCTTCTTGTGCAATAATATGGTGTTTTGAGTGTGTATACAAGTTAAAGAGCTGGCAGCTGAATGATAGACAAGTAGTGAAAATTTGCCAGCTTGGAGATAGAAAGGAATTCAACAATATACCAATTACTTTCCTTCTCACCTTTTTCCTTTTCTTAAATTTGATTCTGATTACAGTGCCATAAACCTTGTTACCTATATATATCTGAATGTTAAAAAAAGACAAATATTTATTTTAAAATATTTTTCACAAAAAAATAAAAATAAAATATTGTTTTAAAAATCAATGGAATGTGTTTCTGCCAAGATGGAGTAGCCCCTTTCCTCCAAGATCGTCCCTCTTAAACTAAAAAACCATGAATATAACACAACAAACAAGCATACAAAAGCTCTGCAAGGTGAAGAGAAGAAGGCAGACTGCCTATGGAATTCACAACTTAAAGAATAACACATTGGTGAGGCCCCTGGATTTCCTATCACCTCTCAAAGATTCCAGACAAAGGTACTGGAAAAGTCTCCAATTGGAAACAACAGGGATAGACAGAAAAAAACAACCCTCCAAGAAAAGCCTGTTACCCTTCCCCCAGCAAAAAGACCAGGAAAACAGTGATCTGGAAACAGAAAACATTTTTTGGCAACATCCACCTTACTCCAACCAAATATTAATGGAAAAGACATAAACATCCCTGTTCTTCCTCATTTCTGAGATTTAAACAGGTCAAGCAGAAACCTGACCATCCAACCCAACCCAGAAGCAAGCAACACAGTTCAATTTCCCCACCTGGTGGTTTTGCTTGGGCCTAGCAAGGAGTTAGCCTTAC
Organism: Carlito syrichta; assembly: GCF_000164805.1. NCBI lineage: Eukaryota > Metazoa > Chordata > Mammalia > Primates > Tarsiidae > Carlito > Carlito syrichta. The sequence continues at coordinate 13,983 of NW_007232083.1, forward strand.
ATCCACTGTCTGGAAGAAACAGGTGATACTCTGCTCCCATTCCCCTACTGACTGGTAACAGTGTGGCCCAGCAGAAAGTTGATGATCTTCTATAGCTCTCTGACAGAAGCAAGCAGCAGCATTCTAACCCCTCTGCCAGGGTGGTTTTTATTGGCAAGCTAAACCTCCACTTCACACAGTAGCAACAGAATTTGAATAGGTGATGTGATTCAGACTAGTCCACACTCCACTTTCTTCCTACCTCTATGTAAGTGAGGTACAGTGAGAAACAGAACCCTGAGACTGAAGGAACTATAGGAAGCAGTTCTAGTCAGCACTCAGGCTCCCCTTCCCCCACCACCTGGTGGCATCAGGGTCCAGTGAAGAACTTAGCCTCCACCCCTGCTCAGCATCAAGAAAGCAGATCTAGGTACTAAGAGCCTATGCTATTTGACATTCCTACTTCCATCATTCCCCTCTTTTGGTGTCATCAAGACCCAGCTGGGAGCTGAACTTCCACCCCCAACCAGCAGGAACAAAGTAGTCTTCCACCTCCCCACTCCAGGGTATCAGCAGGACCCAGTAGGGAGCTGAGCTTACACTCTCACTCAGAGGCAATGATGTAGTGCAAATTGTTGCCCCACTTTTGCTAAGAAGGTGTCAGTGATCTTAGACAGGAACTGAACTTCCACACATTTCAATTCCTGTGCTGTACTGCTAGAAAGATATTGCCTTCTAAAAATTGATTAAATAGTACACATAATTTTATAATATTCAAAATGCCCAGAATAAATTGAAAAGTATTCCTTATAATAAGAACCAGGAAAATCACAACTTCAATGGCAAAAAATAAATCGACAGAGTCTGAGATGAATCAAATGTTTAAATTATCTGAATTGGGTGTGGTAGCTCACGTTTATAACTTCAGCACTTTGGAAGGCCAAGGTGAGAGGATTGCCTGAGCCCATGGGTTCAAGACGAGCCCGGGCAACTTGGCAAGACCTCATCTCTCAATAAATCAAAAAATTAGCTGGGCATGGTGGTGCATGCCTGTAGTTCCAACTACTTGGAAAGCTGAAGTGGAAGGGTCACCTGAGCCCATCAGGTCAAGGCTGCAGAGGCCATGAGTGTGCCACTGCACTCCAGCCTGGGTGATAGATTAAGATTCCAAATTTTAAAAAAAATTATCTGACAAAGATTTTAAGCAGTCATTATAAAAATGCTTCTCAGTCAATTATAAGTTACCTTAAAACAAATTTTAAAAATAAAAAATATCAGTAAATAAACAAGTTGTAGAAAATGATCAAATGGAAATTATAGAACTGAAAAATTCAACAACCAAAATTAAAGCCTCTCAGGAAAGGCTCCACAGTAGATTGGAGATGACAGAAAATAGAATCAATGAACTTAAAGACAGACTAATAGAATTTACACAATCTGAATACCAGAAAAGATTTAGAAAGAAAAAATATAAACAGAGTCTCAGGTACGTATGACTATAACAAAAAAAAATAACATTTATATAATTAAAGTCCTAGGAGAAGAGAAGGAAAAGGGCAGGACTAAATGCATGTAAAAAGAAATAATGAGGCTGGACTCGGTGGCTCAGCCTGTAATCCCAACACTTTGGGAAGCCGAGGTGAGTGGATTGCCTGAGGCCGCAGGTTCGAGACCTGCCTGGGCAACTTGGTGAGACCTCATCTCTACAATAAATCAAAAAATGAGCCGGGCGTGGGAGTGCACACCTGTAGTTCCAGCTACTTGGAAGGCTGAGGCGGAAGGATCACCAGAGCCCAGTGGGTCAAGGCTGCGGTGGCTGGGAGTGGCCACTGCACTCCAGTCTGGGTGACAGAGTGAGACTCCAACTCAAAGAAAAAAAAAGAAAGAATGAAAACTTTCCAGTTTGAGAAGAAATGTAACCAAGAGATTCAAGAAGTTAAGCAAACCTAAAATAGAATAAACTCTAAGAAATCCACACTATCAAGACACATTACAATTAACCTTCTGAAAACAAAAATCAAAGGTCAGACACAGTGGTTCATGTCTGTAGTCCCAGCACTTTGGGAGTCTGAGGCGGGAGGATTGCTTGAGTCAAGGAGTTCGAGACCAGCCTAGGCAACATAGCAAGCCTTGTCCCTACAAAAAAAATTTTTTTTAATTAGCTGAGCATAGTGGCATGTATCTGTAGTCCCAGCTATTCAGGAGACTGAGGCAAAAGGATTGCCTGAACCTAGGAAGTCAAGGCTGTGGTGAGCCATGAAGTTGAAGCTGTGGTGAGCGATGATCATGCTCCTGTACTCCAGCCTGGGAGACAGAGTGAGACCCTGAAAAAAAAAATCGAAGAAAAACATCTTGAAAGCACCCAGAGAGAAATGATGTATTATTTATAGGGGAACATCAATTTGAATGACAATGGATACCTCATGTGAAGCCATACTGGTCAGAATGAAGTGGCACAACATTGTTTAGGTACTGAAATAAACTTCATCCAGCAAAATTATCCTTCAGGAATGAAGAAGAAATCAAGACATTATCTGATGAAGAAGCACCAAAAGAATTTGCTGCCAGCAAGTCTGACTTCAAAAAATAGATAAGGAAAATTATCTAAACAAAAAGGAAACAACAGAAAAAGCTTTGAAACTTCAGAAACAAAATAGCATTGAAATGGGTAAAAATAGGAGTAATATAATAGACTATCCTTCTACTTAAAAGGCTCTTAAAATGTATTTGATGTTTTAAGAAAGTTATAACCTCGTCTGATGTGGTCCTTGATATATAGAGAGGAAATGCTTAAGACATTAATACTTTTAAATTGGGGAGAGAAAAGTTACCTAAATTGAAGTAAAGTTTCTAGACTTCACCAAAAGTGATAAAACATTAATACCAATATACTGTAATAAATTACATATATAGGCCAAATGCTTCTTCGTTGTCTGGTCCCCTCTTCAATCTTGAGGAGGTGGATCCACACTTTTTCTCTAATTTACCTTCTAAATAAACATGTTCTAATCTAAATAAAATAAAATAAATAAAGTACTTATGTATATTTTAGTATCTAGGGATACCACTAACTATGCAAAGCAATATACTCAAAACACTGTAAGTAAATCAAATCAAATTGGAATAATGAAAAGTGTTCAAGTATCACACAGGAATGTAAGAAAAGCAAAATAGAAGAATGAGAAACAGAATAAACAGAAAACAAAAAAAGAAATGAAAGGGAAGTCTTAAGCCCTAGTGTATCAATAATTACCCTAGAGGGAGATTCCATAAGATGGCAGCGGCATAGGTAGATTCGTGAGACTCTCCGAATGGACGAGAGAAAAATCTACATAAATGAAGAAAAACCAAAAGAAGAATATGGCTCTCTCCCAGACCCCTGGGAGGGCAGACACTGAGAAAACTGACTTCGGAATGCAAACAATGAAGAGCCCCCAGAATGACTGGTCTCAAACTACAAACTTAGATATCAAGACACTAAAGGAGAGATTAAAAAGAATTGAGGAGATTCAAGAAGAAACTAGAAAGGAGCTGATATCTGAGATAACAGTAATAAAGAATACTGTGAATGAAATAAATAACACACTGATAAGCATGGAAAGCAGAATTACCCAAGCAGAAGAAAGAATCTCAGAGCTTGAGGACCAAAATATAGAACTAGCCCAAACTCTCAAAAACACAGAAAACAAGCTCAAAAAGACAGAAAAAAACCTTCAAGATATGAGCAATTACTCCAAGAGACCGAACCTAACAGTAATTGGCCTTCCTGCAGCAGAAAGAGAGACAGAGACCACACTGGAACAAATCTTACATGAGATCATTCAAGAAAACGTCCCTTATCTAATCAATGATGCAAAAATTCAAACACAAGAGATTCAGAGAACCCCTGCAAGACAACAAATGAGAAGACCAACTACTAGACACATAATAATTCACCTAAACAAAGTAGGTATAAAAAAAAAATCCTAAAGGCAGTGAGAGAAAAAGGCCAGATCACCTACCATGGAAAACCAGTTAGAATAGCAGCAGATTTATCTACAGAAATCCAGCAGTCTACGAGAGTTTGGAGCCCTATCTTCAAAGTCCTAAAAGATAAACAATTTCAACCAAGAATAACCTACCCAGCCAGATTAAGCTTCATCAGCGAGGGAGAATTAAAATCTTTCCCAGATATCCGTCCCTAAGAACTTACGCTGCCACCAAACCACGTCTACATGAAACACTTAAGAAAGTACTAAACACAGAAGAAAAGGGGAAAAAAAGAACAACATTCTTCACAAGAGTAGAGGAAAAAGAATAAAATACACATGAACCAACCCCAAAACCAAAAGAAAGACAATAAACCAAGTGGAAAAACAACTCTATAAGAACTCTATGATAGGGACGAACTCTCACATTTCAATAATTAGCCTGAATGTGAATGGACTAAATGCACCACTGAAAAGACATAGAATGGCAAAATGAATAAAATATCACCTGGCAACAATATACTACCTTCAAGAGACCCATCTCACTAGAAAGGACATGCACAGACTCAAAGTAAGAGGATGGGAAACAAATTTTCAGGCAAATGGAGCACAAAAGAAAGCAGAAGTCGCGATCCTAATTTCAGACAAAATACCATTTAAGCTATCAAAAATTAAAAAAGATACAGAGGGCCACTACATAATGATAAAAGGTTCACTCCATCAACAAGAAATATCTATCCTAAACATATATGCACCTAACATAGGTACATCAACTTTTATAAAGCAACTCCTAGGAAAACTAAACACCTTCATAACTGGGGACTTTAATACCCCACTCACAACTCTAGACAGATCATCAGGACAAAAAATCAGCAATGATATCCAGAACCTCAATGTGACTCATGACCAAATGGACTTAATTGATGTCTACAGAACACTCCATCCGAAGACCACAGAATACACATTCTACTCATCACTGCCTGGAACGTATTCTAAGATTGACCACATAATTGGCCATAAATCAAGCATAAGCAAATTTAAAAGGCCCGAAATTTTACCATGCACTTTCTCGGAACACACTGGAATAAAAATAAACATTAACACCAACAAGGTTCCCCCAAATCCCACAAAGACATGGACACTAAACAGTATGATGCTAAACAACTCCTGGGTCAATGATGAAATCAAAACAGAGATCAAAAGATACCTGGAAACAAATGATAATGAAGAAACATCTTACCAGAATCTCTGGGACGCCATGAAAGTTGTAGTAAGAGGGGAATTTATATCCCTACAAATACACACGAAGAAAATGGAAGGAGCACAAATTAACAGCCTAACAAGCCACCTAAAGAAGCTGGAAAAGCAAGACCACAAAAACCCTAATTTCAGCAGAAGAATTCACGTCACCAAAATATAAGCCCAAATCCAGGACATAGAAGACAAAAAGACAATACAAAAAAATCAATGAAACAAAAAGCTGGTTCTTCGAAAGGATAAACAAGATTGATGGTCCCCTAGCTAGACTGACCAAGAAAAAGAAAGAAAAAACCCAAATAAGCACAATCAGAAACACAAAAGATGAAGTCACATCTGACCCTGAAGAAATACAAAAGATCATTAGAGTCTACTATGTACACTTGTATGGAAAGAAACTTGAAAACCTCAAGGAAATGGAGGACTTTCTGTCATCACCCAACCTGTCTAGGTTGAAACAACAAGAAATTGAGACCCTAAATAGACCAATAACAATCAAGGAAATTGACTATACAATAAGAAAACTACCAACAAAAAAAAAAAAGCCCTGGACCAAATGGCTTTCCAGCAGAATTCTACAAGACATTTAAGGAAGAGCTGATTCCAATCCTGCTGAATGTATTTCAGGTGATTGAGAAAGATGGAACCCTCCCCAAATCATTTTATGAAGCTAACATCACATTGATACCGAAGCCAGGTAAAGATCCAACAAAAAAAGAGAACTATAGGCCAATATCTTTGATGAACATAGATGCTAAAATTCTCAACAAGATCCTAGCAAACCAGATTCAACAAAACATCTCAAAAATCATCCATCATGACCAAGTAGGCTTCATCCCTGGGATGCAAGGCTTGTTCAACATTT
>NW_007232084.1:0-16279 GCF_000164805.1 Carlito syrichta
GCATGAGTTGAGAGTGGAAGTTAGAGGGGTTACAATTGAGACACAGGCAAGGATGTTCACAGAGGAGAGAAAAGGACTGAATAGGGGATTTCTACCCACCATTTTGAACGCTCACAGAAATTATATAGGTCCCGAATAATATCAGGATTGAGGGACCCCTGAGGGAGCCACTGATTTTGGTTGTCTAAGGGATATGTTGGCCAATCTTGTGTGCAAAAATGAATCAGGCGTTTGGGTTTTCTGTCAGGGGAAAGAGAAAGTGTAGTGAGATGGTTTAATAGGCATTTAAGAGGAGAATTGGTCAGCAGGGATGACGAGCCTCCCATGGTGAGACAGGTAGACTAAACAGGGCGTCCCCTGAAGAGTCAGTTGTCTGAAAAGTATGACTGTGGCAAAGCCTGTCGTCACAGGGGTTTGGCACAACCAGGGTCCTCCTGGAGAACCGAGGGGGTCAAGGCACCTAGCACTAGGAATTTTCGAAAACAGAGAGCACTTGACTGAGCGGCGGGTGGGAGCGTGTTCGAGATTCCTGCCAGTCGAATAGGGCTTACTGTGGGGCAACAAACATGGAGCCTCTGAGGCTCCCTGTTTCCTGACAGATACGCTGTGGGCCAGCAGATATGGGACCCCTGGGGTCCACTGCAGCCCGACAGCCATGGGATTCCTTGGGGAGGGTTGGGCGAGATCCGCTACGGGCTAGCAGATGTGGGGCCCCTGGGGCCTGCTGCAGCCTGGCGGCCGTGGGAAGGTGTGAGAGAGATAAGGAGGAGGAAAAAACCTTTAGCTGTGGCTTGGCAAGAGAAAAGGAGAAAAAGAAGCCTTCAGGGTCCTCTGTGGCTGTGAAGGCCGAGGTGGGGTGCGTTCCCCCTTGCCCTGGGGCCGGAGGGGCTGCCGGACGATCAATGGCCAGTTCCCCTGGGTGATCCCGGGCAAGTTTCAGGCTTCCGGGTCTGGGGAACTCACCTATCCAACGGTTGCTGGTGGATGCAGGTCAGGCGTTCAAAACGGTGGTGAAGGTCCGGGAGGGCTGGAGTGGCCACTGGTGCCGGGTCGGAGATCCTGCCTATGGGGATAGACCCGCACCAGGGCAGGAGAGCACCCGATCCGTGTCACGGCACCAATGAAAGAAGTCCGGCAGAGTTGCGGGAGAGGGCTGTATTTATCAAACTGACAGGGGCCGCAGGGGCCATGCTATGCTCCTATTGGAGGAGCTTTATGGGAGTAGGGTGGGGCCAATGCCGTGTTATGGTCCTATTGGACGCATAACAAAGCTGGATACTGATTGGAGGCTTGCAGGTTTGAAATTGGCAAAGGGGAAGTTTGAAATTGACACTTGGACGCACATGGGGAGGTTTGAAATTGGCGTGCACTGGGAATTGTGCTCACAGAAGCCAGGACCGAGGGCCTTTGTTGTCTGGTGTGTCGGCGCCATTTCGGGTGCCATTTCGGGAGCCACCCCTCTGGTCGCTTCCTGCACCTTTCACTGTCTTCCCTCTTTTCCATTCTCTTCTTCTTCTCAGTCATATCAAAAGTTCTTTCTTCAGCTTCACAGATTGTTTCTTCTGCTTGATCTAGTCTACTGCTGAAGCTCCCTATTGTATTTTCTATCTTATTGATCGAATTCTTCAGCTTCAAGATTTGTTTGACTTTTAAAAATATATATATCTGTCCTTTATTGAGTTTCTCATTCAGATCATGAATTGTTTTCCTGATTTCATTGAGTTGTCTATTTGTATTCTTTTGTATCTTACTGAGTTTCCTTAAGATCATTATTTTGAATTCCTTTTAAATTTATTAGTAAATATCTGTTTCTTTTGAGTCAGTTACTGGAAAATTATTTAATTCCTTTGATGGCGTCATTCTTTCTGACTTTTTCATGTTTTCTTTGTCACTTTACAGAGTGATTTTGATAGGCGAAGACTTTCTCCCCTGCAGATGGATCTGAATGTGCCAGCTGTAGTGTCTCTGGTTCTGTGTGGGTACATTGGTGAAGTCTTTGAGTAGCTTCTTCATTTGTGATTGATGTTAGCAATGATTGCGGGTACCTCTGTATTTTAAGTTGCAGGAGTTTATGGCAGTAGTGGTGGCTTCATAGGTTATTAGGTCAAGGACTTTAGGGACCCTTTTGTGTTTGTTTTCCTCACAATTTGGAGGCTTAGTTGAGGGGATCTCTTTTGGTGTTGGGTCTGACATAGCTCACTGGCAGTCTTAGTAAGTGGCACTGGGATTCGTGGCAGAGGTACTTAGAGTGGTTACAGTTCCAGATTCCTGGGCTCAGTGTCTTTTGAAATTACTCTAACATCTGAGACTTGAGGCACAGGCTCACTCTCCAAGACATGTTTGGATGCAGTTCTTCCACTAAGCCAGAGTGTGTTGCTCTGAGGCATACCCTAGCAGCTAGCGGCTTGGAGCCCCAGGCTGGGGTGTAGCTATGATACTGCCACTAGGGCAGGGAATAGTATTTGCATAGCTCTCAAAAAGAAAGGATGTGCCAGAGGCTCAGGCCCAGGCAACAGATCACAGCTGCAATTGGGGACCCAGAACCAATAAGATACAGTGGCAACTCAGGCTCTGGGGAATGAGTTACTTCATAGTGGTGACTCTGGATCCTGAAATGGTGGGATACAATAGTAGCTTAGGCTCTGTTAGACCAGGTGCAGCAGTAGCAAGGACCAGGAATATTAAGATGCCGCTTTGGCTTGGCGCCCTAGGAGTGGAGCAGTATAGCAATGACTTCCCTATATGGAGAAGCAGGATGCCTCAGCAGCTTGGACTGTGGGAAACTAGTTCAGGCATGCAGGTAGGCAAGCACTGTGCCTACTTTGCCTGAAAGGTGAGGTGGGGTGCGCTACAGTATCAGTGGAGCCTCTGAATCCCTGAGTGTGGGGTGCCACATCAGCTGTGGTGCTTAGAGGTACAGTTGATCTAGGCTCATGGCCCAGAGTCTCCAGAGGATTGGGATGGCGTGCTGCTCCAGTGTACAGGAGACCTGAGGTTTTCTTTCCTTCTCAGTGCAGCCATCCCAGGTTTCTGTGAGCTATATGATTTCCACTGTTTATTGCTATTCTCTCATTTTCTTTTTGAGCTATTTTAGTCAAAATGTAATTGCTTATTCCTTGACTTAGGATGTTTAATGAGAGTGAAGGATTACTAGGAGCTTCTGGTCAGCCGTCTTGTTGAGATCATGACTCTGTTTGCCCTCTAATATCTATTTCATCTTCATCTTTAGAGCAGAATTTCCACTTTGAGCTGGGTACCTAGCTAACATATCATATTTATTTCTTAGTCTTCCTGGTGTTTTATTTGACCATGTGACTAAATTCTAGCCTTTACGATGTAAGTGAAAGTATTTTATTTTACATGTAGGTTGTCTCCCTACATGGAGGTGTTATAACTTTCCTTTTTTCTTCCTCTTTCTGCTTACTGGAATGTTGATTTGATGAGTGGAACTTTGATGAACATTCTTGGGCCATGAGATAGCCTGCTAATGACAGTGGAGTAGCATGAATAGGACTTGGGGTCCTTTTGACTATGGAGCCACCAGGTCAGCCCTGAATTTCCTCTTTCTTGACTTCTTTTACATGAAAGATAAATGGAAATCTCTCTTGTGTAAATTACGGTATTTTGAGGTATTTTTTTGTATGCAGCTTTAAAACTTAAGCACACTTCATATAAAATATATAAGGGCATAATTATCAAATATATAATAGAATAAAGTATACTTAACATTGGAACTACACAGAATAGGGTTTAAAATATTATGATATCTACTAGATATTTTAAGAGCTGAATTACTTTTTGGACCTATTATAACTTAATAGTATGTAGTATTATTTAAAAACCTCAAATGTTGTCTTGAATTTTCTAACCTTTGGATTATTCTAGAAATGCAGATCAATATTGAGAAATAGTTTGTTACTTAACTGCAGTACTCCTGATATGAAGTACAAAACTCAGACATCTAGGGGAATTTTTTGAAGCATTCTTTCTGGACTCCATTTATCTAATGTGTTCTGGGACTGATTTTATACTTTTGTTGGTTTCTTGAATGTTGGTGATGGAGATGTATAAATAAACTGTGATTGGTAATGTTTCTCACAAATTTTATGTGTCTTTGGTCAAGAGGAGGCAATCAAAATAAAAGATCTCATGGAATTTTCATTGTCTTTGAGTTTTCATATTAGTTTTCTAACAATTATTTTTGAATTGTGCTAAAATATACATAACAAAACCTATCACTTTAACCATTTTAAGTGTATAGTTCAGTGACATGAGATACATTCGTGTTGTTATGTAACCACCCCCATCCACCTCTAGAAGTTTTTTATCTTCCTCCACTGAAACTCCCTATCATTAGTTAAAGAAGGTCTCCATTCTCTCTACTCCTCCCAGCCCTGACAACTTCTGTTTCTATGAATTTGACTAATCGAGAAACCTCATATAATAGAATCATATGATATTATATTTTCGTGACTGTCTTATTTCATTCTAACATAATTCTTTTGCATTTACTTGGGAAATTAGTCATAAATGAATTATGATTACATAAGATTATCTTATATTAATCTTCTGAAAATTTTCATCTGTCATGGAAATTGTAAAGGATATTAATAGAGTAGTGTTATGATAAGGTGGGGTATTAGAATTGCTAACCTAAAATATACTACAAAGTAGAAGTCATTACATGTTTTTATCACTACAAAGACAGTTGAAATCTAGCACGAGCAAGTTCTCTTAATCATATACCTGAATGAGTACATTGAGAATTTTGGCAGTCCAGTGAATTTTCGGACACCTTGTAGAACAAAATAAATATTATATTGCAGTGTAGCATCTGATTTTATAAATTATCCAAATCTATAACCATGTATTAGAAATAAAATGTGATTTTTACGATAAAATATCAAAGTTTGCAAATTAAGCAGTTTTGCCACTTGACTTATTTACATAACAAAAGGTAAATTTTTTTTTTTTTAATTTCTCAGACTGTATAGCTTTTTTAGAGTGAATAGTAATGCCTAAAGTGGTATTAAGATGTTGATGGCTATTTATTTTCTTGGGAAATAGTTATGATATTGTGACTATGAAATTAACCTTTCATCCTTAACTGGGCTTTTTTTTTTTTTGGAGCTTATATCACTTTTTTCTTGCTCTTTCATGGTTTCCTCGGAGGCACTTTACAGAAGCCCACTTTAATAAAACCTTTCTAGTAGATGGGTAGCTAAGGATCTTTCAAAATAAAAAGAAAAAAATTCCTGTTAGAAGAAACAGGATAGGGAGTTGGCATAATGGGAGGCATGCAACTATATTTGCAAATCTTAGACATTGTCCCACAATTTTGGTGTAACCCTTCAGCTGACAATTAAAATCTTTGTTTTATTAGTCATCACCCAGCCCTAACAGATGGGTGAAGAATTAATCTGATTTGTGTTTTTTCTCCACAACTTTCTCCTACATATTGTAATATTCTATGATTAGCATTCAGTGAATTCTTAAAGATGATCGATGGACCTTAAAGATATAATATATACATTCTATTTAAATTACACCAGAGTAAAAACCACAGAACAGAAGCGCTCCTAAGACCCCTGTTGAAATTTGAAGACAATTTTGATACTCTCGTCCACTCAAAAAGAAATCTGCTAATACTGTAATGTTTTTTCCCTTGCCAGGACCCTCCTTGCCTGGTGTCATTTCTTGAGCTCTCCTGGGAGGAGATTAGTCTAAAACAACAAAGTAGCCAGATGTCTGGTTCTGAGAGAGTCCCAGAGGCCAGGCTACAGTAGGCAACAGAAACCGCGTGGGGCTGAAGATCAAAGATACCTGAGAATTACTTATGGGCACATAGTATGTGTCATTCCCATTATTAACAGTCTGAGAAAATTTGTTTCCCTAATTAACCCTTTTGTTGGAATAACCTTAAATTTTAGTGAGTTTATTTCTGTTTTCCTATGTTTTCTTTTGTGTAGTTTTGAGAAGTACACACACCAAAAAAGAGAAATGAAAAGGAACTCACGTGCTTGATTGAAATCTCTGAGCAGTTTTTCATATCACAAATAGATATGCTATCAAGTGTGTCAACATTTATCATGAAATAAGTGGGCATTATGATTCTAAGGTAAAATTATGAATCAACAGTTAGAAACTACATGGTTTACATGTACAAAGAGCTGTTCTAAGATTCCCAATCCTTACTTTTTTAAGCACTATTATTTCAACTTTTAACTGTTGTAGAGTAGAGGTTTTTAGATCACAGCTTCCTGATCTTAAAATGAATTCAGAATAAATCCCAGTGGTAGGAAGTCTGTATCTTATTAATAGTTGACCTCTTTCTTTTCACATTGTTATTACTAATGAAATGCTAATTAAAAATTATTGTTATTCTTTACCTGTTTGCTTTATAGGTATACTTTTACATTGTATAGACATATACAAATTCAGAAAATATGAATACACTTGGTATTTTAGTTTATTCTTAATTCTAGAGTCTCTAAAAGCTTTGAACTACATATATTCCTAGGGATGGGTAAAAATCCAATTAGAACTGTTGAGTTCTTAGCCTCTAGATGAGAGTATCAGAAGAGAAGAGAAAACAAAAGATTTAGGTTGACCTCGCCACTTGTTTTTGTTTCTGTTCAACATGATCATGTAACAACAAAAGCGTGTAAAAGCCTCATTCCTGCTTTTCTTGAGATGTAATCATAAACCATTGTTACCAAGAATGTAATTAGCCAGCTTTAGTGCTTTTAAGTGCTACAGCACATTCTTCAGCATCTAGTAATATAAACTTGGCATAAAAGCTGTAAAAATGTCTTTAAGACTAATTGGAGATATGTGTTAGCAATTTAGTGCAGAGATTTCATATTCTTTGTGTAGTGGTCAAGCCTTCTTTTAACTCCTTGAGGAAATTAAAGCTCCTAGGAGCGGTTTATAAGGATTAATTGATTAATCTCTTTGTTTCTAGATTTAAGTATTGAAGCAAGAATAAAATCAGCTTCTTGTACAAAGAACTGTAGAAGCAACTGTATTTTTTTCAGGGCAGAATCTGTTGTTCCTTCAGTGACAAAGGGTGTTCTGTGTTTTTTTGCTCTTGACACCTGTGTCTCTGGCTACCCCATTGTGAGCCACACCATTTGCTGTCACTGAACCAGTCTAGTTATCTGTTTTCCTGTTTTGAATGCAAGTTGAGTCAGCGATTGTAATTGTATCATAAATATTACTAAGCCCCAGTTAATGGATTATTTTAAGCGTTCAAAGAAACAAAACACCTCCCATTACCACACTACTGTCAATTCCTTGGAGTTGCTTCTAGCAAGGTTAGATCTGAGGGAATGAGAGTTACAGTTCTAGGACTAAGGTCCAATGATAGATGCAGCGTCGTCCCACTCTACCATGGTCCAGGGAGCTGTTCTTCTTTCCCCTCTTCAAGGAACTCCGTGTGCACCTCCGCTTTACCCCTGCCCCCAAGACATGTGCGCACACACACACATATTTTAAATGGACATTTGCTAAGGAAACAAGTCTTCTTTTTGTCTTCCAGAAGTTGCTAATGTTACTAACCACTTACCTATTTTTTTTTTTTTTTAAGATGTGGGGTACAATTCAGGGTTGGGTATACAAGTTTTCATTACGTAGGTACCCTTGTTGATGAGGTGTGCCCCCTCCTCCCCCGGATTTTCCCGCTACTGCCAATCCCGCCTTCCCCCACACCCCTGCAATTTCCCGACTGCCAATCCTTTTCTATTTTCTCTTTTTTTTGAGTTGGAGTCTCACTCTGTCGCCCAGACTGGAGTGCAGTGGCCGCTCCCGGCCACCGCAGCCTCGACCCGCTGGGCTCCGGCCATCCTTCCGCCTCAGCCTTCCGAGTAGCCGGAATTACAGGCATGCGCTACCACGCCCGGCTGATTTTTTGATTTATTGTAGAGATGAGGTCTCGCTGCCCAGGAGGGTCTCCAACCCGCGGGCTCAGGCAGTCCACTCACCTCTGCCTCCCAAAGGCACGGAATTACAGGCTGAGCCACCGAGCCCGACTGCCAATCTTTTTTAAAAATAGTATTACCATAATTGTTCAAGGGTCACTTATGAGTGAGAACATAAACCACTTACCTCTTAATGTATTTATCTTGAGTGACTTCATTGGCCATTGGCACCTTCTCCCCCAACACCCTTGTCCCACCCGTCCCCATTTACCTGTGGACCATTACCGCGTGTGTCGTCTCTGTGTGGCATATCTATCACAACGCCACAACACAGTGTACAGAGAAGTGATTAATTATGCTTTAAAAACAGATATTAGCCACTTTAAGGAGCTGATGAGTGTTAGTTTTGTAGTTCCTGCGTTTTATTTACTCACTCTGCCTTCTTCATTCATAGATCTTTTTATGTTGCCTCCTCCTCCGCGGTCTCATATTTTATTTCTCTGTTTCTTCATCTTTTAGTTCTTAATTCTGTTTCTTCATCCTATTGCAGCTTTTCAGTAAGGGTTCTGATGTGAAATAAGAAAGAAATTATAAGGGCAGATGATTAAGATCTGTTTCTAAAATTCTTTTAGTAACCTAATGCATAATGATTTAGTACTTGGGTGGGTATTGAGGTAGCAATCTATAAACTTTTTGTGGTAGAGTTATGTGCTAAATAAAAATGCTTGCCATATAACTCCAGTTGACTTTATTAGAATGTGATGATTTAAATAGACATTTTAATTTCTGTTAATTTTAAAGGAACTGCAGTTGAGGGTACAGTCTTACAATTTTCTTTTTCATGTGATGGTCTGAAAGTTTTCTTGAGCTATTTATTTACTTTTTTACTTGTTTGATAAATTTCTCTAATTTTACTTTAAAGTTATGTTTATCCTCACCTGCGGTTTTGAGTAATAGCTTTGGAACATCTGTCACTGTTTAGAGTGGTGGTCTTTGACTCTTTAGTCACCCAGGAGGCTGAGGTTGCAAAGTGATAGGATTAGATCTTGGCAGATGAGAGGGTCCTTTCCCCAGTGCCAAAGGTAGGGTAGCCTGCTGCTCAAGAGGGCAGTCCTGGAAGGAAATATGTTCTGGAGACAAAAATGATCAGTTCTTGAATTCCTGTGACCTCTAACTCTATTGCTAAAATAATGATCGACATTTTTAAAAGCTACAATAGAAAATTAAATATTATCATTGATTGTAACCAATATAAGCAGTTGACAGATAAGAAATGCTTTAAGTGGACTTTTTTTCCAGATAAGATTTACATGATTAAATATGAAATGAAGCTACAGCTGATAATCAAATACCTAAGAATAATGTTTGGGAAACTGGGTTTCCTAAAGATATGAGGCTCAGTTATTTTAGCCTGGGGATTTTGCCTGGGGAAAAATGTATGTGCCTCAACAGCTGAAGGGCTATTCAGGAAGAAACAAAGTAAAATGGCATCTATTTTAACGTGTAATTTCGATATTTCATACTTAATCTTATCGTTGGCAGAATGTCAAAATATGCTAGCTGCAAACCATCTCTGAAGCCATATCTATACTACCAAATAGAACTGGGTAGATAAAGTCCTTAGGAATCAAATGGTTTTTGTTGAGGAGAGGAGGGTTTTTCCTAGGTAATTCTCCAGAGGAAAGGGAATTCTCTGATAGAATCAAAATAAGGATGTGGCTTATTTCCAATACGGGAATGTACGGGGCGGGGGGCGGGGAGGCGGTGCTCAAATTTTGAAGTTAGTATATCACACTGAAACATAAATATGATTTCTTTCACATGATCTTCTATTTATATTTGCACCCACTTAAAAATTTTAAATAATACTTTCCTGGCCGAGCTTGGTGGCTCAGCCTGTAATCCCAGCGCTTTGGGAGACCGAGGTGAGTGAATTGCCTGAGCCCGCGGGTTCAAGACCCGCCTGGGCAACTTGGCAAGACCTCATCTCTACAATAAATAAAAAATGAGCCAGGAGTGGTAGCGCGTGCCTGTAGTTCCAGCTACTTGGAAGGCTGAGGCGGAAGGATCGCGGAGCCCAGCAGGTTGAGGCTGAGGCGGCCGGGAGCGGCCACTGCACTCCAGTCTGGGTGACAGAGAGAGACTCCAACTCAATAATAATAATAATAATAATAATAATAATAATAATAATAATACTTTCCCTCATTTATCTCTATTTTTTGTGTTTTTTACATTTTAAGCTCATCCAAAGTTTAATTGTTAATGTTAGAAATGATATTACAACTCTGTCCTTATTGCCTTCTCTACCATCCTTTAGAAACAAACTTATTATAGCTTCATCAGTTGCTATTTAAGTTAAAATCAAGTTCTTACTAATGGAATGGCTAGGTTTCTACTTCATATATATGATTTTCTTTTGTTTACCCTAGAGTGGAAGCAAACCCCCTTAAGGAATTAATGTGGTAAAGTCTGGCCACTATTTTTCCTGTCACTACATGGCTGTTGTTTATTGTTTTTTAATCAAAAATCAAGTTTCTGTATTTAATGGCTTGGAAGATGCATTACATTTTGTCAAAATGTGAGAATTTTTGAAGCATAAAAAGCCCTTGGAATCCCCAAAAGATCAAGAAGGGGATGTGTATAATTTCCTTGTTTAACACATATATAAGCATTAATATTTATAATGGAGTTTAGTATTTTGTATTTACACTTTCATCAACATATATTATAGTGTATTGTTTAGAGACTGTTATTATTAAATAGCTCAGAATTTGCTCATGGAAGAAAAAAATTCTTTTAGTGTTTTTTTCCTCTTTTATTTGAATTTTTCCCACATTGTTTTGTAAAGAGCAAACAAATTTCTTCGTGATGAGGGTATTTACTGTATATAAAACCCTGTATGGTATGTATGGAAGTAAATAAAAAAACTGACAAATTGCTGAATGGTCACTGTCATCTGTTTAATGCATTGCAGAAACTGTTAACACTAAGGTAACAGAGATAATTGTGCTAATGAAAATTGGTGCCATGGCCCTTGATACTTAATTTTTGCTTAATTATTAGAATGCATATAAAATACATCAGGTTGGATGCCTTAAATAATAGTGTTAGTTCTCTAACATTTAAAATTCATAGAAATGTTAGGTAAGTGCAATTTTGTTTGACTGGAGGATTCATTTTTTATTAAAATAACCATTAAAAAAATAAAATATAACTTTGTAAAAACTCATTTTTTTATTTGGAAATACTTGATCAGTAGAAAATGTTTCCCTAGCCAAACTGGTAGCCTTGCACCCTTTTAAATAGCATTATTTAGAATACTTCTAAAAGTACTTTTCCTATATCAATTAAATGTCAAATTATACCCCTTCTGTGTAATTTTTTTAGGGGAAATTTCAAGGAATAAGATTACTGTGTTTAGTTCATTGAAGTGAATTAGTGAATTTTTTTTTAAAAAGTGAGTTTAATTCATTGAAGTGAATTTCAAACATCTGTTAAGGTATTTTAAGAATGATCCTGTGTAACGTGGCAAATATACCTTTTTGTGAAACATACCTTCTTGACTTTTCCTTACTTGGTACATATTGTAGTTTGGAAAGAAAACAGATTAAAGATTCCAGGAACTAAGCAGCATTAAAATAAAACATACATGCAAACAGTTTTAAAACGCAAACCTTTGGCCAACATTTTTAATAAACGTCTTCAACAAGATTTTAAAATATATTTTGCCATATCTTTTGTGATTTTTTATACCTTTAACCAGTTGAAGTGGTCTGTCCACACACTTTCGACATGGGAATCAGTACACAACGGCTTACACTTTATAGGACTTGGGTATGCTTGGGTTAGAATAAAAAAACTACATTTAAAGAAAGCACTGATGTAGGATTCTCTTCAATTTTGTCCCTGTGAAGAAATAATGATGGCTGCCACTCAGGTCTTCCGTGCACCTCTAGTTCTCTGTATTGATTGAAGAATCTTCAGGCAACTGATGACCAAGCGGTTAGCTTTTTACCAACTTGGGCTTTTGTATTTGAAATTCATGTTTCAGTCTCATTCCTGCCTACTGCTGCAGAATGGCCTTTAGACAACTAGACTTTAAAAAGTTAAAAGGCAATAAGTCAATCCCCTGGAAACGATGCAGAAACGTAGATTCAAATCATAAATAAGGAAATGCATTGAGTACATTAAACAGACATAGAAAAATGGATTTCTGTCTTTTGTAGTAAGGTAATTGGGCGCCACTGCTTGGCAGGAGCTGGTGCTATTGAGCCAGCTATAGCTGCCACAGGTTGATAGGCAGGTGATAAGGCAGCTTCCACCAGGGTCTGCACGGGAGGCCTACCTAATATGCTGTCTGCCCTAAGGGCCTATGGGAACACAGTTGGATTATTATGTTAATGCATGAGCCCGCTGCCCTCTTCCTATCCCAGCTGGGTTCCCTGTTGTTAGAAACTGCTTTGCACTGACAGTGGAGTAATATGCTTCATGATTGAAAGGGCAAAGGGGCTTGAAAGAAAAAAAAAAAAAAAGGAATAGGCCTGCACAGATATGTAAATGAGGGAAGGAAATCTGTAGGAAGATTTCACTCTAAGTATAGACAGAAAGTTTATTAGAAAGTTCTTAACAGTGCCCTGTAAAACCATTCATTTCTCAATTAATTTCTGAGCTTGCTTTCAGTCCTAACACTGTTGTGTATGCAGGACGTGGAAATGTTTTCCAAAACAAGCACTTGGGTTGATTTGTTTTAAACTAAGATGCTCCAACACATTGGTTCCCAGGTATGGTGCTGACAACAGTGCTTTTTTTTTTTTTTGCACCTTCCATTATTCTTTAATATTTGTCCCTCAGTTATTCCACTATATTGTATAGGAAAGTTATTTTTCTAAGATGCTGAAGGATTTAGACTTTGTGTTAAGACATCATTTTTATTTCCCTTTATTTTTGATGGAAGTTTAAAAAACTGCCTGAACCTATGTTTTAGGAATGGGTGGGGATGGAGGACCAGATGTGGATGGGTCAGAGGGATAGTTTCTTGGGCTTATGAATTTGGTCTGAGCGGTGGTTCAAACATTTTGTGTTTAGTTGAGACTTTTAATGTTGACACCTTCCACAGTGAAAAGAGTATGGACTTTGGTGTATACAGACTTATTGAAATCCCGGCTCTACTAAATTAGTTACTATCTGATTTTAGATAAATTATTTTACTTTTCATTTACTTCAGCTGTAAAATGGGTATGATATAAATTTTAAATGGGAGGATAATGAATAAAAATCATTTAGTCTGACACAGAATAAGTACTCATTAAATGCTTGCCATAATTATCATATTTAATAGCCATTGGAACAACTCTCATTTTCAATTATAAGACCATTATTTTAATATGTATGACTATGTACTTTCAGTGGATTGAAGATTTTACCTACCTTCTTTTTAGCAAGCCTCATCAAATAGGATTGACTTTAGCTTCAACCAGAATTTGACACAAAAAAATATTCAGAGAGACATTATCTAACCTAAAGATTTAAAGACTCCTCAAACAGAATGCAAGGATGTGCTTCTAAACAGTTAGTTTTATAATAAGCTGTACTTAAATGCTAAAAGAAAATCTAGATGGCCCAGTGTTCTAGATAGCACCTGGAGTTTCTTCCACTGTGTGACTAAATTTGGGAAGTTTTCAAATATCTCTACATGTGTAACTGTTTATACAAATTGTGTATCCCTAACTCAAAATCCAAAATGCTCCAAAATTGGAAACTTTTTGAACACCTACATGATGCTCATAGGAAGTGCTCACTGGAACATTTTAGATTTTGGATATTTGGATCAGCAATGTGGAATAGGTAATTATATAAAATGGAAATATTGCAAAATCCAACAAATCCCAAATCTGAAATACTTCTGTTCCCAAGCATTTTGGATAAGGGATACTCAACCATTACAATTAATATAAGACATTTGTTTATTTAAACTAATTTAAAATGGCAATATATATTTGACACTATTTTAAATACATCTCATGTTTTTTACTTAGAACCGCACCTAGTGCTTGAGATGATGTATGCAAAGATGTTCTGGTACAGTGCCTGGCACATGTAGAGGGATGAAGCAGTAGAGGGATGTTATTAGTGCCCATGTGTTTCCCATGCCAATTTGCCAGCCTGCTGTAGTAATGCTTTGCTGATTTACAAGGAGGAGTTTTGGAGAGATTCTCAAAGTTGGCAAATGTAGAAAGTTTGGACTAGTACAGGCTCCATGGGCTAGTAGTATGGTTACCATATATCTGATGAAAAAGAGCCAACATAATTGCTTTCATTAAAAATACAGGCCAGGTGCTGTGTCTCAAGCCTGTAACCCCAGCACTTTGGGAGACCAAGGTGAGAGGATTGCCTGAGCCCAGGGGTTCAAGACCAGCCTGGGCAACTTGGCAAGACCTTGTCTCTACAATAAATCAAAAAATTAGCCGGGCATGGTAGCACATGCCTGTAGTTCCGGCTACTTGGAAGGCCGAGGAGGAAGGATCACTGGAGCCCAGCAGGTCGAGGCTGGGGTGGCCATAAGCATGCCATTGCATTCCAGCCTGGGTGACAGAGTGAGACTCCAACTAAAAAAAAAAAAATTATATATATATATATATATATATATATATGATGCAAACATCATTTTACATCATTGGTAAAAACTTTGTTGAAGTTTAAGATAAGTACTTTGTGTTTTATGAGAAAAGAGACTGCTTTCTAAAAAGATAGTTGTGCAATTAACTTTAAATATTATTAGAATAAAGGGTGCAGGAACCAGTTATATCCAAGCAATCCTTATTTGTAGTTATAGCACAGTCCTTTTATAGCATGTCTTTATCTTAGCCATTTAATTTTATATTTATATAACTAAAAGTATATATATATAAAAGTATATATATACACACACATATATATACACACATATATAGTATATGTATGTGTATATGGTATGTTTATGTGTGTGTATATATGTAAATATATGTATATATTTATGTATGAATATATGTGTACATAAATATACATATGTGTGTCTGTATCTGTATATAATACATGCATCTCTATCTCAGAATCAAAAGTATACCTAGGGATATTTCAAGAGAAGTTCTGAGAGCATTCCTTAAAAGTGGCGTTTTAAATAATGCCTGAGGTTTGAACAATAGTTGTTAAATTGTTAAGCCTTTGAAAACAAAACATTACAGGAAACATTAAACCTATGAGATAGGTAGAGAAATAGTCAAAGGATTATACCTGTTTTGTGTCCTTGTTCTCCCACAAACAAATAGTGCAGATTCTATGCTGCCTATTGTCAGAACATAGCAATACGTTTCCCCCAAACATAGCCATTGCACATTGCACCGTTTCATGTCTGCCCCAAACATAGTCCATCATGGAGGGAATCATAAATGCTGTTTCAAAAGAAGTCTGATTTTAAAGGGATGCTTTGTTTTCTTTAAAGTAGCTTTGGATTTGACACATATTAATACTCTTACATTCAGAAAATATTTCGCTGTTTCTTTTGCACAGTAGGAATTTATCAGAAGTCTGAACAAATGGCTGACAATGATAGTTCTTAGATTCAAGTAAGAGTCCAACTCCATGGATCCTATTGTCCCTTGTGTTCCCTTACCTTTCGCTGGCACTGTACCTTCTCCCTGTGTCCTGTGGCTTTGTAACTGTCCTGTGGCTTTGTAACTGCTAACTGAGTTAAGTTTCCAACCTATCTGATACTAGGGATAACTCTGCCTCTCCTGACCCTCCGTGTTGCCACCAACCATTTGTGCCTCTTCATCTGCTTCACATGTTGTTATTTTATCAGAGGCACAAGAAAGACCAGGGTTGGAGACATGACTGGGTTAGGAGATAGTGACTTCATAGGACAGACGCCAAGATCTTGCCAGAGGAGTTGCTCTCTGTCTTTCTAGAAGCAATTAACCTCTCAGTAACTATGTAACTATGCTGTCCTTCTAGCTGTGTTCCCATTCAGCTTTGCTTTCCAGGAAAGTTTAGGAGCACTTTGAATGAATCTTTAATCCAAACTACTATCCTAATTTGAACTGTTATGATCTTCTTCTCAATACAGGCTTTTTTTCCCCCTGAGTACTTTTAGGTTTTTTCCCCAATGAACTTTTTTTTTGAGTTGGAGTCTCACTCTGTCACCCAGACTGGAGTGCAGTGGCCGCTCCCAGCCACCGCAGCCTCGACCTGCTGGGCTCCAGCGATCCTTCCGCCTCAGCCTTCCAAGTAGCTGGAACTACAGGCGTGCGCTACCACGCCTGGCTCATTTTTTATTTTATTGTAGAGATGAGGTCTCACCAAGTTGCCCAGGCGGGTCTCGAACC
>NW_007232084.1:16299-106098 GCF_000164805.1 Carlito syrichta
ACCTCAGCCTCCCAAAGGCGCGGGATTACAGGCTGAGCCACCGAGCCCGGCTGAACTATTTTTTATCCCCCTCCCCCCCCAAAATTATTTGTTGTTGGATATTTTCCTAAGCCTTATGAATCACTAAATATTAACAAAGAAGTACAATATAACAGGTTATTTTAAAATCACAGTATATTATATTATGCAAAATAAACACTGCAGGTTAAAAGACGTGCCCCATACTCTAATGTCCTTCTTTTTCTGACCTTACAATGGTAATTTGTCTCTAGCTTTCCAAATTTACCAGAAATTGTATATCTCTATTTCTGCACTCTTAATTTTTCACATCATTGATTAATGGTTTTTACCATTTAATAATGTGATGGTATGGATGATGATATAGTTAATAATAGCTGATATTTCTTAAAAACATATGATGCTAATGATTTCCATGAATTGTCTCATTTAATTATCACAATATCCTTGTAAGTATATATTATGCCCATTATTGAGACAAGGAAACAGAGACTTGAAGTAGTTTAATTAAACTTGTTAGAGGTCCTCTAGCTGTAGAGCTGGCTTCATACCTAGGGAAACCAAGTCTGGGGCCTTCTGATGCCTACATATCTCATGGCAGGTTTAGGTGGTCAGCTATATACTGAAACATCTCTCTTCAGCAGCTCTCTCCAGTCTTGCGGTTGTGTCATATCTATCTTTGTACAGTGGGTTGTGTCACATTAGGCATAATCACATCACATAGATCAAGGAGACTGGATCATAGGTAATTATGATAAGGAGCACATAATTTTGTTTTTTAACTACTTTTCAGGGTTGACTGAGTAGGGGCTTAGTAACTTGATGTTGTCTTTTTCAAAGGAAAAAGTAAGAGCTAGACTAACTAGTTCCTGTTTACCTAGTAAAGCATGGTAGCAAAAGTTGTGTGGAAAAATGATTAGTTAACAAGAAACAGTAGGAGTGAAAAGCAGAACTTGAACCTGCCTTAGTTTCCTTGCAGATGAAGTAAGCCTTGAAACTAACCATCTGATAAATATACAAACAGACCCTGAGGATAAAAGGGGAAAGTTACGAAGAGAAAACTGGGCATAGATGAATATACCAGATCTTTATGATCAAGCCCAACATTGACTGAGATGGTCAAGTAATCCTGGCTTTCAGCAAACTCTTTGTCTTTGTCCTGAGAGCCCCAAGAATGAAACTTTTTGAAGCATTCTATTCAAGTTTACCACCAGAGATGAAGTTGTCTTTTGGGGCCACCAGAATCCCAGCAGCCTTGTTGAGAGGATTATAGCTAAACTGAAAATTGAAAACACGGACTTGGGTCTAGGCTTTCCTTCAAGGGGTTCACCTTCAAAGAATGATACCATCCTTTTACCTGATGAGAGCATAGGTTTGGAGTCAAATCTGGATTTCAACACTGATTCATTTAACTTAATTCTCTCAATCACTTAACTTTTTTGAGCCTTAGTTTTCACATTTACAAAATGGAATAATCCTTATCTCAAAGGGTTATTTTGAAGAGTAAATAAAATCACATTTATTGTCTTGCGTATGGAAGGTACTCAACAAATATCAGTTTTTTTTCCTTCTGATGAAGAAATACAATTTTGACAGAAAAGTTGAGTAAAAGAAGTTAGTCATTCTATTATAAATTCCTGGGTCAGGAAAACAGATTTTGTCTCCTGCCCTTACAGAATTTTATGCATCATCTCTCATTTAGGACTCTGTGAGCTCCTGATCTAGGGGGAAAAAAATGAAATTCAGTTTGGTTAATAAAACATCTTGGAAGGCAGTTTTTAAACTGTGATGAAGCTAGGTTAAATGGGAGCCAAGTGGGGCCATTTCCAGGGGTTTTGGAGGTGAAGCAATTTGTTTTTATTCTTGTATCAGTGCTTTTACTCTTTTAAATCTCATTTCTAGTCCCTTGGGTTCCATAATAAAGTCTTCAGGACTATACATTTTTATTAAACATCTTTTTTTGGACTCTAATTTGCATTTCAGATAATATAACAAAATGTATGTGTTTCAAATATTCACTGCATAATTGTGATTAGAACATGTAATCCCTCAAAAGATGTTAATTGCAATTTAAATTCACACTGAATTTAATTAAGTGAGTTGGGGATTACAAAGTAGATGTAAGGAGTAGTTAAGGGAATACATTTCTAAAAAGCATCCACATTTTTTTTTCCTGAAAATTGTAAACCTCTTTAACTTTACAAGTAGAAAAATGTAGGAAATGTTGAAGAAAGAGGAGAAAGCAGGTTAAAAGACATCTTAGAAAAATCTCAAATACGTTAACAATTTGGATTTACTCTAATTGTAGTTTGAGTAACCTTCTCATTTATATTCTTGGAGAGTCTTTCAGTACATGTTCACTCAGGTGGTATCTGATAAAGACTTCAGTTAAGCTGAGATTTTTACGAACTGCAGAGAATGTTTGGGTGGGAAGTGGCAACAGAGATCTTTCAGTCTAACTGTTACCTGATGCTTCAGTCTTCCTTGTAATCTCTTTGCCAAGGAGGTGTTTATGAATAATTTGATGTAATGGGAACTTTGTGCATAGACTGTTTATATTTAAGCGACACTTTTCAATGAAGAGTTCACTGTTTTAATGGAAATAAAGGGTAGCCTTGCAAGAAATGCACATGTCTTTTTTGTGTGTAATATACTAGTTAAAGGATATTAAAACTTAAAATTTAAGTTTTTATAAAGTGTCAAGCAGTTGCATGTTCCAGTGAATTAGAGAATGAAGTATTTCAATTAACTATTTGGTGTCGAATCAAAAAGCTGTTTTTCAGCAAGGTACCAGAATAACATTGTGCTTGTAAACCTCATTTTATTTCTAAAATTTCCTAGGAATGTTTTAAATCAGGAATCAATTTTAAGATGGTCTAAACAGTAAAGCAAAAGTATTACTTTTATTTTAAGTAATTTTTTTTGTTTTAATGTGTATTTAGAAGAAGAAAATACTAATTTTATAAACCTGTTTTGAATGAGTCACACCATAAATATGATGCACACATTTCTGGAGGGGGTGAGGGGAGGCAGAAAGAAAGAGAATGTGTGTTAGTTACACACAATGACTGCCAAATATTTTGTTGGACTCTATAAATAAATAACTTTAAAAAAAAAAACAAATTTCAAAGTCTCTTAGTGGAAATATTTCATGTGAAAATTCAGATGGGAAACTCTGTCTTTGTTTCATAAGAGTGAATATCCTTAAAAAATAATCATGTAATAATCATGTAAAACCTGAGTTTTACATCTGAAACAAAGTTCTACAACTTTATCTTTTCTATTGTGGAGAGTAGTTAAGGAAATATATTTTTTAAATGAGTAAACAATAAACGCTCTTTAAAAGGAACTAAAAGCTGGTTTTTTCTAAGATACTATCTGTGGCTTTAAATATTTAAACCCTCATCTGTTTTGTTTTCAACCTAAAATCATTCCACAGAAATGCCTTCATTTATTTGCAATTTATTTTCCCCAGAAATGATTACTTTGATAATGACCGTCATGCATTCTTTCTCTAACAACATAAAATTACTAAATTACTGTTATTCCCAATGAAGTGACTTTTTTTGTATGGGAGGGAGGTTAGGATCACATTATCACTTGAGCATAATTTTTGGCCAATAGTATATCAAAGAAAAGGTTTACCATTCATTCACTGTCCCACAGCACATTGCATTGTGACTTCTAGTCATACAAAAAATACCACAATGACTATATAATAAAATTTTATGTTTTTGTATGGTTTACAATTTTAAGTAACTTACTGTTTTCTTCTCATAAAAGCATTATGTATTACTAGTGGATAATATTAGAAAATATAAGTAAACAAAACAGAAAATACCATAATCTCACTGTTCAAATAAGCATATTCATATTTTTATGTGTATCTTTCCAAACTTGTTTTAGCTGCATATATGCTTAATAAGATGAGATTACATAATCTATATCATTTTGTTATCTTATTTGTCCACTTAACAATATATTGTGAACATCTCTCCATAGTGTTCTACAACATTCTTTTTATAGACTGTTTGTTATTCTCATATATGCGTATGTGATGATTAATTTTAGCCCTGGATATTTCCAGCTCTTTTTGCTATTAGAAAGTAGCCACCGGGCTTGGTGGCTCAGCCTGTAATCCCGCGCCTTTGGGAGGCTGAGGTGAGTGGATTGTCTGAGCCCGTGGGTTCGAGACCTGCCTGGGCAGCGAGACCTCATCTCTACAATAAATCAAAAAATCAGCCGGGCGTGGTAGCGCGTGCCTGTAATTCCAGCTACTTGGAAGGCTGAGGCGGAAGGATCACTGGAGCCCAGCAGGCGAGGCTGCGGTGGCCGGGAGCGGCCACTGCACTCCAGTCTGAGAGACCGAGTGAGACTCCAACTCAAAAAAAAAAAAAAGAAAAGAATGATATGATGAAGATCATTTCAGCTAAATATTTTCTTGTGTATTATTTTCTTAGATAAACTTTTTAAAACAGGGTTGCTAGGCCAAGGGGACATGAATTAACATGTTTAAGGTATTGATGTTTACCACACTTCCAGCAAGTTTATAAAGGATGTGAAGTTACCTTTTCCCTGAACTCTCATCAGTCATATACATTGTTATTTTTAAAAAATGTTTGCTCACTTGATTTTTCCCCTCACAGTACTTTTGTTTTCTCCTCTCAATGCAAGCTGATCTATTTTGTAAAGATGAGTTCACATAATATTTTATAGAAATGCATATTTAATAAATATTTTTATTTCACACCCTCCCAATTTTTATTGCTCATATTGTAGAGTAAAATCTAGAGGACAACATTGAAGAAGTTGCTCTATTTCTTTATTTTGCTTCAACCAAAAGAAATACACATTGTAGTTGCTGAATGTGTTATTTAACTAGATCTCTAATCATGTTATAAATGGTGCCTGTCGAAGGATCAAGGGACAAGACCTTTAAGTTTTTTCTCTTTTTAATCACATCTTAAGATCCTGGAGAATCTGAACTTATATAAGAATGTTTGGGCTACTGTTATTACAGTGAAACCTTCTGAGAGTATCTTCACAGGTAATTTTTTTAGAGAAAGTCACTTACAGATATAAAATGTTTGACCAGGAGAAAGCCTCAGGTTGTCAGAGTTACTTACACACCGTTGTTCAGCTGGGCCTCTTTATTAAATCATCTCTTGGCAGTCCATTAGTTGTGGTGCTACGGCTATTGCATGGCCCACTAAGCTAATATACCTTCAATCACTAACAGAAGGATAACCTTAATAAAAATTTGAAGTCGATTTAGTGCTTCACTGCTTGCTGACTAGTGTTTTACTTTTTAGTGTGTCTACACAATTTCATGCGGTGTGTTTTTGATATTGCCATGCATATTATCTACATAGTATATTAGAGTCAAATAAAGATTAATAGTCCAGAGCAGGAAGAGCGTTTGGGGAGTTCTTCCTTGCATCCTGACTCTGCCAGTGTTAGACAAGGTGTGCTCTTGAGCAAGTCACTTCCCACCCTGGGCTGTTCTCCAGTTCTTATATGTAAAATTAAGAAATTGGAAAGTTTTCTTTTTTTTTATTGGATTGCATTAATATTTGTAGAAAATTTAAATTATATTCTGCTGAGTGTAACATTTTGAAGCTTTTTGTAACATTAGCTATGATTTTATAGGACATAAGAATTGCCATATTCTATACTCAGTAAAAATTGGAGTAACTAGAATGATAAAAAAATAGAAAATTCATATTAGTCAATGGTAAGTGATGCAGGAGAAAGCTCACTTAAAGTCAATTAGTTTTCTTAAAAAATCAGTATTTTGTGGTATCTACAGAAAAATTTATTCAGTTAGTCTTTATTTTGAAAAAATAAACCTATGAAAATAAGCTTATTTTATAATTTACTTAACAAAATTCAGATTATAACTATTCACTAATTCTTGGAATGAATAAAGAAAAAATCAAGCGTTGCTTTGAGGAAGCAGAGACTGACGTAATTTTCCTAAGAAAATTGTATGTTTACTCAATGCCATATCCTTCTCTCCTGTTTATTTTTGCAGGCAATTATAAAGATACAAATTTTCAAAAAGAATTGTGTCTTCATCAATTTTCATAGTGCACTTACTTTTAAAAACATTCCCCCCCTCCCTTTTTTTTTTGAGTTGTAGTCTCACTCTGTCACCCAGACTGGAGTGCAGTGGCCACTCCCAGCCACCGCAGCCTCGATCAGCTGGGCTCCGGTGATCCTTCCACCTCAGCCTTCCGAGTAGCTGGAACTACAGGCGCGCGCTACCACGCCCGGCTGAGTTTTGATTTATTGTAGAGATGAGGTCTCGCCAAATTGCCCAGGCGGGTCTCGAACCCGCGGGGTCAGGCAATCCACTCACCTCAGCCTCCCAAAGGCGCGGGATTATAGGCTGAGCCACAGAGTCCAGCTAACATTCCCCTTTTAAGCACCGATTCTTTTATTTTGTTTTCTCAGTTTTCATTGACTTTATTCTGATTTCATTGACTTCATTAAATTCTGCATCTTCTGTAGCACTGGCAGATATATTTAGCAACCTGTTTGCGTTTTATTTACTATGTAGTTTTAGGTGTTTAAAATACTATACCATGAGTGCAAATATGCCAACCAAAGCTGAAGTGCAGAGGGAGATATTATTGTAAAGTAGTTGGGGTGTGGGTACAGAAAGCGAAAAGGTTTTCTTGGGGGATCATTTTAGAAATGGTCAATCTATTAGTGAGTTTTTCTCACTGTGATATCTCTTGTTCCCTGTACAACCTCAATTTGGAAAGGATTTGGAGAATGAATACTTACATAACAAAGGTTTGCTGGGCCTTACTTTATATGAGATTTTGTAGACTAGAATACCCAGTGGTTTTATATTTGCCATCTCACTTAATCCTCACAAAAGTTTTATGAAGTTGGTATTGTTATTTCTGCTTCATAAAATGAATAAACTTAGATTTAATGAGTTTTCATAGCTAAGTTTGCAACCAAGTTGTTTCGAAAGCTGGTCTTCTGACTCCAGTATAAGTGCTTGTTCTAGTATTTCACAAATGCCACTGTAAACATTTTAAGTTAAAACAGTATATTTAACATGAAATCCTTAGTCTGTAAATAAGTGTAAAACAAGGATATCTTCATTGAATGTCAGATAAAGTCATAGGGTCTTTAAGTATCCTTTATTGAAAATTATTGTTGACAATAATAACTTGAAAATACATTTTGCAAACCATAAGCAGAACCATGAAGCTTAATTTTTCTTAGGTAGCAAGTGATAACAATAATTTTGTAGTTCATTCATTTCTGTTTTTATTAAATAAAGTCTTATGATTTATTTATTGAAATTTTTTATGTAAACCTCAAAACCAAGTAAATATGAAAAAGCTAAATCTTAGTGTCATATAGTTATGTTTTTCCACTTTTTGTTATTGTTAAAAATTTTTATGGATTTAAAAAGGTAGATTTTTGCATCTATAGTTTACAGACAATAAAATTCATTTTTTAAAAGTATATAGTACAATGCTTTGAAAAATATATGAATTTGTGTAAACACTACCATAGTCAAGATTTAAAACATTGCTATGGTGACAAAAAATTCTTTTATGCCTCCTTCCCCTTCCTCTACCTACAGTCCCTGACAATCAGTCATATTATTTCTGTTTGTATAGTTTTACCTTTTCCAGAATATTCTACCAGTGGAATTATGCAATATAGAGCCCTTTGTGTTGGCTGCTTTTACTTAGCTGTAATGTTTTTGAGATTTACTTCATGTTGTTGCATGTATCAGTAGTACATTCCTTTTTATTGCTAAGTAGTAGTCCACTGTATGACTGTATCAGAATATCTTTGTCCTTCACCCACTGATGGACATTTGGTAGTATCTAGTTTTGAGTTATTACAAGTAAAACTGAAGATGTGAATACAAAGCTTTGTGCGAATGCATGAATATCTGTTTCTTCGGTTAATACTGAAGTGGTGGAATGGCCAGGCCATATGGTAAGTATATGTATAACTTTAAAACAAACTGCCAAGCTATTTTCCATAGTGCCTGTATCATTTTGGATCCAAGCCAGTAATATATTAGCATTCTAATTGGTCCACATCCTCACTAGCACTGAGCTGTCAGTTTCTTTTTAAGTTTTAGCCTTTCTACTAGGTGCATAGGATTGTCCCATTGTGATTTTAGTGTACATGTCTCTAACAACATAATGTTTAGCACTTTTCCCTGTGTTGATTTACCATCCATATCTCTTCTCTAGTGAAGTGTCTGTTAAAATATTTTAATTGAAGTTGCCTTCTTATTTAGTTGTGAGAGGTTTTTGTTGTTGTTGTTGTTTTGTTTGTCTTGTTATGTTTTGTTTGAGTCAGAATCTCACTCTTTTGCCCAGGCTGGAGTGCAATGGCATGGTCACAGCCACCCCAGCGGCGACCTGCTGGGCTCAGTGAACCTCCTGCCTCAGCCTTCCAAGTAGCCGGCACTACAGGCACGTGCTACCATGCCCGGATAATTTTTTGATTTGCTGTGGAGATGAGGTCTAGCCAAGTTGCCAGGGCTGGCCTTGAACCCATGGTTCATTCGCCTTGGCCTTCCAAACTGCTGGGATTACAGGCCGAGCCTGGCCGTGAAAGTTTTTATTTTACTTTGTTTTGTTTTAAATATATATGCTGCATACAACTCCTTTAGTAGAAATGTATTTCACAAGTGTATTCTTCCAGTCTTGATTTGCTTTTTCATTTTCTTTGCTAGTATCTTTGAAGGAAAGAAGTTTTAAATTGTGATGAAGTCCAATTTATCAATTTTTTATTTTAAAGTTTGTGATTTTCATATCCTAGTTTAGAGATGTTTTCTTACTCCAAAGTCACAAAACATTTTCTCTATGTGTTCTTCTAAAAGTTTTATAGATTTAGATATTAAGTTTAGGTCTCTGATCCATTCCAACATACTTTTTATTTTTAGAGGTAAGCATCAAGGGGCTTTGTGTGGGTGTGTGTTTTGCTTTTGTCTTTTTTAACATATGGATGTCCAGTTACAACATACTGAAAAGATTATCCTTTACCCATTGAATTACAGTAGCACTACTGGCAAAAATTTGTTTACTGGCTGGGCATGGTGGCGTATGCCTGTAATTCCAGCACTTAGGGAAGATGAGGCTGGAGAATCATTTGAGACCAGCCTGGGCAATATAGTGAGACCCTGTTTCTAAAAGTACAAATAAAAATCAGCTAGGTGTAGTGGCACATTCCTGTAGTCCTAGCTATTCAAAAGACTGAGGCCAGAGGATTGCTTGAGCCTAGCAGTTTGAGGTTACAGTGAGCTTTGATTGCACCACTGCACTCCAGCTTGGGAGACAGAAAGAGATCCTGTGGCAAAAACAAACAAAACCCACCAAAAATCGTTTACCATATCTTTGTAAACCTGATTCTGAGCTTTCGGTTCGGATCCATTGATCCATACATCTGTTTGTAAGCCAAGTACCTCACTGTCTTAACTAGTGCAGCTTAATTTAATTAACTTATTTATTTTTGAGTTGAGGTCTTACTCTATCACCCAGGCTGGAGTACAAGGGCATAATTTTGATTCATCTCAACCTTGACCTCCCTAGGCTCAAGCAATCCTCCCACCTCAGCCTCCTAAATAAGTGGGACTACCACATCTGGCTAATTTTTAAATTTTTTTTGTAGAGATGAAGTCTCACTATATTGTCCAGGCTTGTCTCAAACTCCTGGCTCAAGCCACCCTTCTGCCTCAGTTTCCCAAAGTGCTGGGATTACAGCCTGAGTCACCACTGCTTCCAGCCTAGTGTGGCTTTATATTAAGTGTTGAAATAGAATTGTATGTCTTCCAATGTCTTTTTCCAAAAAAATTCTTGAATAATGAGTAAATAAATAAAATTTATTTCATTAATTTCTACTAAAAATATCTTAGGGAGATACATTGTCTATAGATCAATATAGAGAGATTTGACATCTTAATATTGAAAATTCTCATTTTCATCTCTCTAGACTTTTAAGATTTTTCTCATCAATATTTTGTAGCCATTAGCAAACAAATTCTGCACATATTTTATTAGCTTTATTCCATATTTCATGTTCTTTATGCTTTTGTAAATGATATTTTTGTTAATTTCAATATAAAATCATTCCTGGCTACTATATAGAAATACATTGATTTTTATCTGTAGACTTTATCTTTTGCAACTTTGTTAAACACACTTGTTAAGTTCTTGTAGTTTTCTTTGGGGGAAGGAGGATTTTTTTTTAGGTTGAAGTAATTTGTGAATAAAGACAGACCTATTTCTTCTTTTGCAATCTATATATCCTTTATTTCTTTTTCTTTCATCACTGCATAGCTAGAACTTTCAGCCTGTCAAAACAAAAATCAAATCAAATTAGTAAGAAGAATCCTAAAGTTTTTTTTGTCACGTAAAAAAGTAAATACTTTTTGTGTGACCCAGGAGACTTCAAAATTGAAAGTGGTTAGAAGCTCAGGGACCAACTGTTACAGATTGGGCTATGTAACAAAAATTGGGAGAGTTACTTAACCTTGATTTAATCTGAAGATAAGTTACAACCATGGAGCTTTGCAGATGGCAGGGGACTGACCAATAACCAGTCATAATAATTACCAATGGTAATTTTAAAAAAATCATTTAGTTTAGGTTATTTCGTTTTTTTCTGATTATCAGAGACATTTATAAGAAGTAGTCCAAGTTAAATTTTGCTTATGTTTGCAAATCAAATAAGTCTAAAGTCACTTTCATGGCCTACTTGACTTGGTCTGCTTGGGAAATTTTGAGTCTTGGACTCTATTTTATTTCACTTTGACAAGGCCAAATTTGGATAGAAGTTAGTGGAAGGAGACATCCTCACTTTTTCCTGATTTTAGGAATATTCCATCTTGCCATTAAATATGATATCAGCTATTTGCTTTTTGATAAGGATACCCTTTATGAGGGGCAGGAGGTTTTTATCAATTCTAGTTTTCTGAGTTTTTAACATGAATATATATTGAATTTTGTCACATGCTTTTCCAGCATCTATTGAAATGATTATTTTAAAAACAAATGTTGATAAGGTGAATTAATGTAACTGATTTTCAAATCTTAAACCAACTTTGTTTCCTGGAATGAATTCCATTTGGTCATAATGTGTCATCCTTTTTATATATTGTTAGCTTCAATTAGTTCAAACTTTATAAGAAGTTTATGTCTATCTATGTGTATGAGGATTATTGTTTTGCAGTTTTCTCATGATGTTTTAATCTGACTTTGGTATTTAGTGCTGGTCTCATAAAATGATTCAACAACTTTTCCTTCCACTAAAATTTTCTGAGTTTTTACAGAATTTATATTATTTCTTCTTTATGTGTTTGATAGAATTCACCAGTGAAGTCATTTTGTCCTGGAGGTTTCTTTTTGGGGAAGTTTTTAATCACACATTTAATGTCTAATATATAATCCACAATTTAGGTCTTCTGTTCTTTCATTCCTGATCTTGAAAATTTCTGTCTCCTCCTTTTCTCCCAAGAACAGGGATAGACAAGCTATGATTTGCAGGCCATATCAGGCTTGCGGCATGTTTTGCATGGTATGTGAGTTAAGAATGATTTTTACATTTTCTTAATGGTTGGGGAAAAGTCAAAAGAAGAATAAAATTTCATGACACATGAAAAATAAATTAAGACCAAATTATAGTATCCACAGAAAGATAAAATCTTATTGGAACATGGCCATACACCTTAGTTTGTATATTACCTATCGCTGTTTTTGCACTATAAAAACAGAGCTGAGTATTTGTAATCATATAGGCCACAAAGCCTACAAGGTTTATTATGTGGCTGTTGTATGATTAAAAAATATATCTAGTCTTTGTTCCAAATTCAAGTTTGGCACAGAGTTTCTAAAACCTTTGGAATTTCCTGAGTGATAGGAGTGTTATTGTTATGCTAATAAGGTGAAACTTGGTGAATCCTAGATCTCTTTAGGATAGAGACTGGTCGCCAGAAAGACCAAGCATGTGATTAGGTCATTGGAACTTTCAGCTACCTGACCTCCAGGGAGAGAAGGAGACTAGAGATTGAATTCAGTCATGTGATCATGGATTTAATCAATTATGCCTACATAATGAAACCATTAAAAACTCTGGACACTGAAGCTCAGAGTTACTTCTTGATTGGTAAGCACCTTGATATCCCCTCTGCACTTCTCCCCAGATCTTACCTTATGTGTATCCCTTATGCTAAACCTGTAGTTATAAGTAGTTTCACTGAGTTCTGTAAATTCTAGTGAATTATTGAACTGAAGGGGAATATGGAAACCCCTAAATTTGTAGCCAGTTGGTCAGAACTGTGGGTACCCTGGGGTCTCCTGAAGTGCAGCTACTGTCTAAAGTAAGGACAGTCTTGTGGAGGACTAAGCCTTTAACTTGTGGAATTTGACACTAACTTCAGGTGATTAGCAGCAGAATTGTTTTTGCAGTATACCTAGTTGATGTTAGACCAGCTGGGTTAAAAAAGAACAGTGACTCTTTACAGAAAAAATTTATCGATTCCTCTTCTGAAGGTATATCAATTTTATTTCTTTCCAAAGACCTTGCTGTTTATTTCAATGATTTTCTCTATTTTTTCTGTTTTTTTTATTTCATTAGTTTCTGATTGTATCTTTATTTTCTTCCTGTGCTTACTTCGAGTTTAATTTACTCTCATTTTTCTAATTTTTTATGCCTTTGGGATTATGCTATTTTCTCATCTTGGTGTTCAGTGACATCATGTTCACAGCTTGAAACTGGACATGGTGGGAGCATTTACATTAGGAAAGTCAGCAAATATTACAAATCGATGTAATAGGAAAAAAGAGTAATCCCTTTATCTTGATAACCAGTTGTTAAACATTTACCAACACACTGCTTGTGAGGGCAGAAACACAACTCTTTTAAATTTTCTCAGGGGACCTAATACGAAAAAAAATCTCCCAATAGAAAGTCAGAAAAGGAAAAATGTGAAATATGTAATTTACTGGTGAAATATGTGATTTAAAACATAGATTTTAAATAAAAAATACTAAAGGAGATAGTGCAGTCATTGATCCTAAAGACATAAAAAATAGGATAGGTAGGTACCATTTGTTAGTGATTTTAGTATAGTCCTTTTTGAGTAAAAGACCCTTGATTAGATGATCTGCAGAACTCCATTGCAGTTCTGTGAATCTATGGTGAGTTATTTCCCAGAAGATGGTAGGAAAGCTATTTTATTGCTAATGAAAAGCTGATGAGAGAGTTATTGCTGAGGGATTGATCCATTGCCCTCTTAAGAAGCTCTGAGATTCCCAGACCTAATGGATGGAAAAGAGCAGGAATAACAGAGTTAAGGTCTAAAATCTGTTAGAAACATCAGATGCTTCGACATAGGCTGTCACTTATGTTTTGTGGATGCCCTTCTAAACAAAGTGTTAGGGGAATTCTTGACCAGTTCCTCTGTTGGTGTGCTGAGAGCTCAGTTCATGCGTTGGCATTAAATAGAACTTCCATTAATTGATTAGAAAAGTGCTTGTTGTATATCACTAGGAGATATTGAAAAAGCCCACTTTAAAGTTAATTTCTGTGCTGCCATAACTCTTTGATACCATTGATCTTCTTGCATTGTGGCTGTTATGATGTCTGCCTTCTAGTCCTAGACTCTGAGTTGGTACTCTATGGTATTTATTTTTGTTTTTTGAGTGCCTAGCTTAATGTATTGCTTAATAAATTTGTGTTGGATGAATGAATAATTAGAGAAGAATTTGTTTTATTTCTTTTTGGAGGAGAGGAAATTCAAAAGATCAAGAAAAATTAAATTTTTGGAATACTGAAAAATTGACTTTTTTAAAAGATGTAATGTTAAGTAGTATGTAAAAATATCCTTCGAAATGAAGTGTTTAGAAGTAAGTTTTAAGTTCCATTCAGCTTTATCTTAAATATTTACAATAAAATCTTAGACATTTATTAATAAGCTATTATAGATAAATGCTATAAATAAATAATATTTTGAATTTAAAAGTTGATATTCTGGGTTATACTCACAATTTGTTCCTCTGAATAGTCAGTGTTAGTATAGCAAAGAAGACTATTTAAATAGGTTTTATTGGTATTATCCTCAGTTCATTCAATTTTTAGTTAGACATTGATTGAGCATCTAATCTGTGCATAGCATTGTTTAAAGTTTGCCTAAAGATTAAAAATTCTAATTGTACTCTACATATAACATTATATAATTTTTTTCTAATAAATTCATAATCTGTACAAAAATCTTGAAAGTAAAAAAAAGGCACAAAGGAAAAAATATCCATAATTAGTGTTTCAGCATGTGCCTGCCCTTTTTCGCTTGTGTATCTACAAATGTCTGTTACAAATGGCATGTGATATAGGCAGTGTGGGTGTAATAGAAAGAGTACAAGGAGTGTCTGGAGATGGCTTTATACTGGTTCTGTGACTATCCAGTATGACCTTGGGAAAGATTCTTCGCTTCTCTGGAGTTCTGTTTCTTGGTTTATAAAGGGATCATCATAGTATGCAACGGCCCTTCCCACTTGAAAATTCTGATTTCATTGAAATTGAACACCTTTGAAGAAAGAGATTTCAGGAGAATGCAGCTGAATGTGTTTGGTTACATCTATACTCATCTCAATTATTAGAGAGATTTAAAAATCTTGAATTAGTGTAAATAGTTCCTGCTAATACTAGGTTTTGTTATTATGAGCCAGTAACACTTAAAGTAACACATTTCTCCTAGAACCAGAACCAAAATTTGAATTGATGAGCTTTTTTGAGCTGATAAATATGCTTTGAGGAAAAACTAAAGCAATTCTTTTAAGCTTTTAAAAAGTATGCAGCTAGTAATAAGAAATACAGAATCACTACTGTTTTAAGTACCTGATATTTTATTTAAAAAAAAATACCAAAGAGAAAATCAGAGCAGCTATGTAACTTGATTCTTTTTGCACCTCAAGAAAATTGATTTTGCCCTCCCTCTCCTGCTCCACGCATATTGTGAAAATGTAGATTGGTATGCAAGAACTATTGCATATCATGCACCAAGGCTTTAAAAGTGTTAAGAGGTATCTGGTTTATCGTAGAGGGGTCAGTCTGCACATTAAATGACTTTTGTGGAACAGTTAAGATGTCCTTTTACTTTTGTACTAGGATTTTTTGTATGCATTTTAACGGTTATTTAAGAGTCCCCATGTGCTTAGAAAGGAATCTGAATATATGTGCCTTTTTTAAAAAAAGCCTCAGCACAATGTGGGTTGTTCCATCAATACCATCAAATGACTGGGAACTGTAGTTGGAACAATATGTAAAAATACAGCTTGTGAAAGATTTCCTTTATTAACTGTCAT
Source organism: Carlito syrichta (assembly GCF_000164805.1). Classification (NCBI taxonomy): domain Eukaryota; kingdom Metazoa; phylum Chordata; class Mammalia; order Primates; family Tarsiidae; genus Carlito; species Carlito syrichta. The sequence continues at coordinate 31,671 of NW_007232084.1, forward strand.
CATCCACAGAATATATGTTCAAATAAACGTTGTGTAATAACTAAATTTGAGATTAATAGGCCCCTTAAGAAACAGCGAAGTCATTCAGAATAGTCAGTGAAAAATAGGCTGTAAGACTGTAACATGCACATATTGTCCTGCTTACGTGCTCTCTCTGGTGTCATTCCCATTTATCACTGTCGGCCAGCTCTGTTCTCATTAAAACACTCTTGCACAAAAGCAACTTAATTTTCTTAAGAAGAGAGGACACCAGATTCAATTTAGCACCCAGAAACAGTAACTTGAATATATTTTTTTCCTTGCCTGAATTGAGATGAATAGGTACAAACAAGAATAACAAGCCCCCATTCGCCTCAAGATTTAGAATATTAAATAACTTTTTGCACCAGTTTGAAGACATAGACCTATAGAAATAGGCAAGAAATGTAGTAAACTTCTGGATGTTAAGCATTTACTCTTAACTAGAAAATACACACACACACATGCACATACACACACACACACACATGCTTCTAATTCCTGTTATAATAAAACAAAGAATTAGAGTTGTCATTAAGAAGATGGATTTTGATGGTACATGTTCTAAAATTGATCTTTCTTTAAATTGGTGAATGCATTGTAGCAGTGCTGTAGTCTTTAGTTAGATTTCTTTGTTGAGAGGAAATATTCAGTAACGGTCTCAAAACAGTTTTCTACTTTTTAGCCTTTAGTGCATAAAAAATAAATAATATAAATGGGATATGATAAATATATTTATATATACGTTTATATGTATTTTTAGAAATAATATAAAAATACATAGACATGGAATCAAACAGTGTTCTTTTAATGTTGTACATGATGTATAAACTCACATTTTAATTTACATCTGCATATATTTACTTTTCTGTGGTATGGTTTACTAATAACAAATAAGATAAATAAATTTATAATGCAAATTTCACTTATGAGATTTATGCAGCGAATATAGTGGCAATTAAGTATAGTTAGTAGTAAAACTAGCATCTAAGTTGCATATGAGAAAGCCAATTATAATTGACTTTGAAAACAGACAATAAACTTTTCTTAATTTTTTGCCTTTCTGTAACATTTTATGAAGTATCTTACATGTGAAAAGAATTTTGTATTTCCAGCCGGGCTCGGTGGCTCAGCCTGTAATCCCGCGCCTTTGGGAGGCTGAGGTGAGTGGATTGCCTGAGCCCGCGGGTTCGAGACCCTGCTGGGCAACTTGGTGAGACCTCAGCTCTATAATAAATCAAAATGAACCAGGCGTGGTAGCGTGCCCCTGTAGTTCCAGCTACTTGGAAGGCTGAGGCGGAAGGATCGCCGGAGCCCAGCAGGTCAAGGCTGCGGTGGCTGGGAGTGGCCACTGCACTCCAGTCTGGGTGACAGAGTGAGACTCCAACTCAAAAAAAAAAAAAAAAAGAATTTTGTATTTCCGTTTTTAATTGAAGACCAAAAATTAGAATTTAGTCTTTGATGTTTTAGTCTTGGTTTGTCTTTCAAATTGAATATGCTCAAAAAGGAAATAAATATTAAAGCCAATTCTCCTTCCTATGAATCAGAGGCTGTAATATAAATTCTCATAGTTGAGCAACTTTCTCAGGGTAAGGCAATTTAGCTTCGATCTCCAATAATTGTGATCAATAGTCAATTTTCTTTTCCTTATTTTCAGTGATGCTATATGCAACAGGAACCAGAAATTGTACTAAATGAAAATTAATGTGCCTACTCAAATTCATATGTTAGAGGAAAGACTTTCTGATTTTTCTAACCTGCCTGATTAGTTTTTTCCCCCTTGATTAGAGACATGATTGTGTCAGTCTTCAAGTAATGAAAAATCAGACTACAAGTGATTTAAGCAAGCAGGACCTTATTTTTCTTATATACCAAGATACCTGGAGGTAGGGGTTGCTGGCATTTATTCTGTGACTCAATGATATTAGAGTGCCATGCTCTTATGGATGCAAGGTAGCTTTCATGACTATAGGCAAGAAGAAGGGAGAATACCAGAAACTAACCTCCTTAAGCTCCCACCATCAAGCATATATCAATTTTTATCTCATTGACCAGGACTTAGCTTTTCCTTTTTCTTGTGTTAAGTTGCATACCTTACCTTATTTGTTAAGAGTTTTTATCTCTTAATGCTGAACTTTTTCAAATGCTTGTTCTGCATCTATTGAGATAATCATGTGGTTTTTGTGATCAAAACATTTGCAAATTTAAGATAGTAACATAAGGCCTGCATCAAGGGTGAATACAGGTGTGTCACATTTATTGATTTGCATGTGTTGAACCATCCTTGCATCCCTAGGATAAGTCCCAATTGATCATTGTATATTATAATCCTGATGTGCTGTTGAATTCAGTTTGCCAGTATTTTGTTGAGGATTTTTACATGTGTATTTATCAGGAATAAACCTCAAAAAATGAATTTGGAAGAACTCACTCCTCTTCAGTTTTTTGGGTAGCTTGAGCAGAATTTGTATTAATTCTTCTTTAAAGGTTTGATATAATTCAGCGATGAAGCTATCTGGTCATGTATTTTTCTTTGTTGGGAGATTTTTTTATTACTGACTCAATCCCATTACTTGTTATGGGTCTGTTCAGGTTTTCTATTTTAGTTTTTCCTTTTTCCATATATATTTTTTGTGTCTTGCTTAAAAAGCTGTTTCCTTCTCTTAAGTCATAAAGATAGTTTCGTATTTTCTTCTAAAAGTTTTAAAGTTCTGCTTTCTACAACTAGGTCTTTATCTTGTTTTATTTTTTTAAGTATATTGTAAAAAAGCCAGTTGCTTTTCTTTTTCTGACAGCATATATAAAGTATATAATGATACTCTTATCTTACACTTTTCTCACACTGTTTATAATTTTTTTTTATTATAAGTTCCTCCTCAGTGGAAGTTGTTTTATCTGGGAATCCACTTTGTTCTGTGTTATTGAAGTGACCCCAAAGAGAAATTTTATGTTTGCTTCTTTCAAGGCCTCAGGAATTCCACTGGCTCTTGGTTTGTTTTGTCTTTTCTTTACATTAATTGTTACTTTGGAATTTTTTAATTACATGGGTAGTCTAAATTCAATGTCTCCATCTACCCTTATGTTACTTTCTTGAATTTGTAAATAGAGTTTTCTAGTTGCTCGTATACAGTGAATGCAGTCCTTCCAGCTTTCCACTTTGTTTAATGCAGATGTCTCAGTTCCAGCTCTCCACCCTTTGTAGGCCAAAGTCTATATTTCTTACTTCTTTATGGACATGAGTACAGCATCAACTCATGTGTTTTACCACTCTTTGCTTTACCACTCCTTTGACTAACATCTATATGTTTAGTGCAGTCATCCCTTGGTATCTGTAGGGGATTATTCTAGGTCTCCCCTATCTCCCATGGTTACCAAAATCTGCAAATGCTTAAGTCTCTGATAGACAATAGTATTTGCATATAACCTGTGCACATCTTCCTGTACAGTCTAAGTCATTTCTAAACAGAGCAAATGCTATGTAAATAGTTATTATACTGTCCTGTTTAGGGAATAATGACAAGAAAAAAGTCTGTATGTGTTCAGAACAAGTGAAATCATCTTTTTTTTTTTTGAAATTGATATTTTCAATTTGTGGTTCATTGGATCCACAGATGTAGAACCTATAGATGTGGAGGGCCAACTGTACCTATTTTTTGTTTTGTTTTGTTTTAGCTCAACTATATACTTATTTATACTTATTTTTATTTAGTTTTTTTTCCTTTTCTTTCTTTCTTTCTTTTTTTTTTTTTGAGTTGAGGTCTCACTGTGTTGCCCAGGCTGGAGTGCAGTAGCACAATCATGGCTCTCCACGGCCTCAACTTCCTGGGCCCAGGCTATTTCTTCAGCCTCAGCCTCCTGAGTATCTGAAACTACAGGCATGCACCACCACGCTTGGCTAATTTTTTTTCCATGTATCTAAAAGGATGACAGTTTATTAGACTGAATATGATACAACATTTTCAAAATTAAACCTAGACAAAGAAAATTTTGTTATATAATACTTGTGTGGATATCTCTAGCAATCATTTGGTCAGGTATACTGCTCTCTTCTTTGTCATCAACGTTTTGTCTACTTATTCTTCTCATATACAAAGTTTTTCCAACTTAAAGAAAAGTCTCTTGACCTCACATCTATCAACAGCTATTATTCTATTTGTTGCCTTTTTTTTTTCTTTTGGCAGTATAGCTCTTTCAAAAAGGTTGTCTACTTACTGTCTTCATTTCACTTGGCTAATTTTTAAAACAATGTTGTAGAGATGAGGTCTCGCTATGTTGCTTTGGTCTGGTCTTGAACTCCTGTACTCAAAACAGTTTTCCTGCCTCAGCCTCCCACATTGCTGATTACAAGTGTGAGCCACTGTGCCTAGTCTTAGTTATATGTTTAAAATGTTGTGTTGTTATTATAATTTATTTATTGAGAAGTATTATTTTAGGGATTATATACCTGAAATGCCTTCTCACATATTCCTATTCCCTAATCCCATCCTTCCTTTGACAATATCTCTGTCAGAATTCATGGTTTTCTGGTCACTTTCAGTTGCAAAATAATCATATATTTAGTAATTAGGATTAATTTATAGATATTAAATAATCCAAGACAGTGTAGATTAAAACTTTAAATTCTCTTCTTACCCAACTGAGGCCTAATGTGCACTTTTTAAAAAACATAGACATTTACATTTTTAAATTAACGAATCTTTATACATGATAAAAATTTTTAAATAGAGCCAGTGGAGAAGACGGTATGATCTGTTTCACTATTTTTTAAACCTTCTCACCCTTTCCATTCTGACTACTTCAGAATGGAACGGAGCATGGTCTTATCCTGTTGGTACTATTGTAATACGGCCTTTAATATCCACTGTCATAGCATGCTATCTCTTTTTGCTGAACGTGTTAGAGGAGGGGTTTGTCTACATGCTATCTCTTTTTGCTGAACGTGTTAGAGGAGGGGTTTGTTCAGAGTACACCTCTAGCCCTTGGTCCTAATCATAATCCTTCAGTCTCTTATTGCTAAAGTTTCTTTTTTGGTGTGGTTTCTCAAAGTGAATCAAGTTTAACGGTGTCTTCTTGGCACATATGGAATTGATGGAACCTTGCCTCATCACAGAATCAATGAGTGAACTCTGTCCAACTGCTTGGCCACTCTCTTTGCCTACCATTGTGGTCTGTCCTAAGAAGCCCTCCACCTTTGCTCTTTCTAGTTAGGAAGCAAGTACCTGTTCCTGGTTCCCTTCTACACCCTCCCCATCCCTGCCACCCAACAGGAAATACACCACAGTGTTTCTGCGAACTCTCACAGGGTTCATTCTCTGCTTCTATGGCAGCCTAGCATAGAATTTGCCCTCTCATTAATTATCTCATGAGATAGCTATGCAAGTCTTCTTTCTTTGCAATTTCTTCTATCTCACTGTTGCTTAATTTGTAGGTATCACCCTCAATCCCAACTTGGCAAGTGTGATGAACAGAACAGCTTTCTTCCCTAGAGGGGAAAAAAAAAAGAAAAAACCTAATTCCTGGGAATTTCTTTTTATCAATCTTTTCTGAAATTTCTGATCTTCTTCTGTGTAGCCAGCATGTGAAGTGGTCCCTGACCCACTTCTGGTGTCTATAAGTACTGAGGTATGTCAGTCTATAAGTACTAAGGTATGTATATGGCAACTGACTTTTGAACAGCAGGGTATTACTAAGGTTGGTGTTTATTCTCTTAAGGGTATTGTTAACCTAGTTTTATGTTAAAGTAAAACATTTAAGTTTAGAACATGATTAGGAATCATTTTAACATTTTGGGAAACATTTATGTGTATTCTGACTGGGTATTCAAAAGCAAAAGTGAGACATTTCATACATTAACTTGCCATAAATTATTCATATTCAATGTAAATAATGGACTTTATTTTTTTATTTAGCAGACTCAGAAGGAAAAGCAGCGGTGTTTGGAACAGCATTATGAAAGTGTTTGATATAATGTCCTAAGAGAAGACTTGGGTAGAACCTAGCAGTGTTCATATATTTGGAATGCATTTATAATAGCGACTGCATGTATTTATGTATAACTCTGGAGCATGGAACATGGTCCAGTACACACTTGTTAGGGGAAGTTATAGGTTTCAGGCTTCCTGTAAGGTAGAGCTTCATGATGTTTAGAGCCACTCAGCAATGAAAGAGCTTGCTTTTATGAGTTAGAGAACTCTTCATCTCCACTTAAAAAAAAATTACCCTTATTTTAAATAATTGCAAGTAGGTTATGAAGAAATTAATTTATTATTGAACTTTCTCAATTTTCCAAAATAATTTAATAAAGACAGGCTGTACAATATGTAATGAAACATGGGTAAAGTACCTTATATTGGATAAAATTGGGTTGATACCAAAAGTAATATATTATCTACAAATGTGTAATATAAAGGAAACCAATCTACTCAATATTAAAAAAACTCAATATGAACTTTTTCAGTTAGCATTGATCTAATTATCCATCAAATGTGATTATTTCCAGGTATACATTTTGCTGATGGGATTTATGAGTTAATAATGAAAATATTACTGCAGGACATTCAGTTAGCACAAGATGTATTTGTTCATTCACTCATTCATTCAACAAATTAAACAGAATTCTTGTTGTAATGGAGTGTTCTAGGCAGGAATGGTTTTGAAATTGTTTCTAGCAAATAAAACAATCACTAAAAGTAGTGCTATGTATAAAAATCAGTCATCAGTCCCAAGTATGGCTTTTAGAAGGCAGAGAGGAAGAAACTCTAATCCCAACATTCTACCTTCTGAACAAATTCTCATTGGTAGCTTATGTTTAGTCTCAGTTCATAAAGTTTGTATTCTCTATAGCCATGACTTTTTAATATAAAAAGAATAGTGGATTTTTTTATTGGTTTTCAAAATCAAATATTCACATACTGTAGATGCTTCAAGAAGATGTCCTTTGTTTATCCTATGGCTTCTTACACTCCCAACACAATGATGTGTGCTACAAAATGTTCTCAACCTTCAGCTCGTAAATGACAGCAAGAGATATCACTAATAAGCAAACAGGAATTGAAGTCTTAGTTTTATGTTAAAGTAAAACATTTATTATTTTTTAACCCAAGGGGACTCAAAAAGCAAACAATAAATGGCTCAGCATCTCCCTGCCCTGATAATCCTTGTTGAAACATTAAAAAGTAACATGTTTTAAAAAAAAATTACAAAACTAAACAGGACAAACAGAACAAAACAAAAAGTAAAAATGACCCTCCTTTAATTCCTTTCAACAAAGTTAACCACAATTAGGAATTTTTTGGTGTTTCTTTCCCCAAAAAAAGATATGTTTTTCTCTTTGTGTGTGTATATATTTACACAATAGGAATCACATACACTGTTTTAAAACTTACTTTTTCATTTAAAATATCTTGGCCTACTTTCATTCATATCAATGTATGCAGATCATCCTCTTTTAATGGTTGTAGAGTTTTCTGTGGTAAATCTAGATTTTACTTAACTAACTCTATTGCTGTATAGCAGTGGTAAGTTTTAAAATATTAGTTATGCAAATGTATTTTATGTAACTATGAAGGGGACCCAAAAAAACTGTAATTGTTTTTTGGAAGGTGAGCCCCTCGTAGTATAGGCTTCCCCCACTGGGTAGTTCTAGGAACCCATTGGCATCAGTATACCATCTGGTTGTTATGAGAGACTGTGTTCTGCCTTCAGCGAATTTTTTTTGGAGATTCTTTCAACGCATTTGCCCATTTCATGATGGATGATTTATGAGCACACCTGCCCACACACAGAGTGTTCAGCAGTTTTTGACCAAAATGACGTAACCCCTGTGCCCCACCCTCCCTGTTCACCCAACTCACCTGGAGCGACTTTTTTTCTTGTTCCCCAGATGAAAAATGTCCTCAGAGGGAAACATTTTGCCACGGTGGAAGAGGTGAAACAAAAAACAACAGAAGCACTAAAAGGCATAAAATTTGCCAAGTTCAAAAATTGTTTTGAGCAGTGGAAAAAACATTTTAGTAGGTGAATTGCATCCAATGGAGAGTACTTTGAAGGTGACTAAAGCTTAAACGTGTGAGAATAAATACACAATTTTTTATAAATACTTCCAGTTTTGGGGGGATTCCCCCTTGTATATCATAATAGAGTGGCTCAGAAATTTTGAGGAAAGTAAAACAAGATGTTGTGAAAGAGATTCTTATATTGTCTGGGAGTCTGAAGTCTAGGTTTTCTGTTGTTGCCATTGCTTGGCTATAGGACCGAGTGTCAGATCCAGTCATCTGTGCCTGCCATTCTTTGGATTGTGTCAAACACATGTAATAAATTAGTAAAAGCCGGGCTCAGTGGCTCAGCCTGTAATCCCAGTGCTTTGGGAGGCTGAGGTGAGTGGATTGCCTGAGCCCGCGGGTTCGAGACCCGCCTGGGCAACTTGACGAGACCTCATCTCTACAATAAATAAAAAATTAGCTGGGCATGGTAGGGTGTGCCTGTAGTTCTGGCTACTTGGAAGGCTGAGGTGGAAGGATCGCCGGAGCCCAGCAGGTCAAGGCTGCGGTTGCCGGGGGCATGCCACTGCACTCCAGTCTGGGTGACAGAGTGAGACTCCAACTCAAAAATAAATAAATAAAAATAGAATAAATTAGTAGAAAAGGAAGACTGAACATTTCAGGGAATTCTACTTATTTCAGCAATTTGGTCAACAAACATGTAGGTGGTTTGGATGAGTTTCATTAGATTCCTTCCTTGGAAGACCTTAGGCTATCATGGGACAGGGAGGTACGTAAATATGTCATTTTAATGCAGTGTGACAAGTGCTGTGGCAGAAATAGGCTCAGGATATCTGGCCGCAGGTGTGGGGACATACAATTCACCTATAAGTGTAGATGTGTGTTATTCTAAGGTGTGTGTCAGGAAGGGCGAGTAGTGATTGAAAACTTCCTGGAAAGATGATGTACAAGCTGAGTCTCTAAGATACATGAGGATTACCTAGGTAGAAGAGGAGAGGGGGATATTTCAGGTCATAGAGCAAAGTGATAAGAAATAGCATGATGAGTTTGGGAATTACGGGTAGTTTTGTGTTGTCAGAGTATAAAATTTGAGGCAGGGAATGAGGTTGACAGAGACCGACCTGCCCATTGAGGGTCTCATACATCAATGCTAAGGAGCTGGAGTTCCTCCTTAAGTCAAAAGATATGCATCCCTTTTATATAGCAATAAAATAACCTCTAAATATTTATTACTCATTGGAACTCTGGAAATCATCATTCTCTCTTCTACTGCAACTGCAAAATTGAACCAACTATTAGCTGAGTTATCTGTTGCAATTGAACCCAAGATCTTTGGTTTTAATGTCTGGTTTTCACATGGGATTGAGAGTACTCAGAACCTGAATCAACCATTTCACAAAAGACTTTCAGAGCTCACTGCACAGAAGGACAGGATAGCTAACTGAGTTCAAATCCATCACCTCTGCCAGAAAACTGTCAAAAATGAGTTGGCCTGCAGCATCTTTGAGTACTTAAGACATCCCATCACTGGCGTATTATAAGATTCAGGAATATAGCCAATTCATGTAAAATATATTGCTTGTGTTTGGGTTAAAGAAGAGGACCAGAGGGAGTAAAGGTATAGTAGTTGGTACTTATTTTTCTTTGATTTTTGAGTTCTTTTTTAAAATTTTTACTTCTAAACCATATTTCTTTAAATGCTAGGCAAAACTGCTAGTTTTTTAGTATAAGTTTAGTGAAAGTCACTGGAAGTAAATCAATTTGGAAGAGGAACTCAAAAAGGAAAACCTCATTCCTTTGCTAAAAAAACAAGAGAGAGAGAGAGAGAGAGAGAAATCTGTTTTAAGCACAAAATAGGGTCTAGATATAAAAATTATTTGTGGGGAATGTACAAAGTCAGTGTTCCCTATTGATATCATCACAACTCATTTATTTATATCCACTTACATATTTTTCTCCATAGTTAAAAGTTTTTTCTGGAATCCTCCAGAATGGAATTTCAGGAAGATGTATTAATTATGTTGCTATACTTTACAATTGTTGACTGTAATGTTTTATTTAGCTGAATCTTTTTTTTTTTTTTCACTGCTCCCTGTACAACACAGAACACCATATGCCATTGTCCCTGTCAGGAAGCAAAGGTTTCCCTAGTCTGTGCCTGTGCCTGTGTTTATGCCACAGAGGAGCTGTGGTCCAGTGCCATCTTTTATTGATAGGGCCAGCAAAGGAGAAATCTAATGAAATTATCAAAGCTTTGAATTAATTATGAACTGGAATAGGAGAGCTAAGCTCTCTGGAGCCAAGGATCTCATTACCCATTCACTCTCACTGCATCCTCTTCTGGAGCAGAAGAAGGTATTTTCAGCTACAGCTCTTAGCCTGGCTTTGGACTTTATTCAAACTTACTAAACTGACATCCTATTTTTACTACAGTGTGGCTACTCGTGTCCACAGTTATTAATTTAATTTCGCTCTGGATCTGCAGGAGATGTAAATAGGTTTTCTCTACCTCTTTTATTATTTTTTTCTCTTGTCAAATTGAATGTTGTACACATTTTTTTCCTTTTTGGGTTTTAGGAGAAGTTTGGATTGAATATAGTGATCAATTTAAAGTTAAGAGTTATATTACTTCTGCTATATAGTCCGTGGATATTTAGGTAAGCATAAAGTCAAATATTGCTTCTTGGAATTTGTATACCCAATTGAGATTTCTCGTGCTTGTTTTTGCCTAAGAATGGTATAGCAGTAACTTTCCTGGTTCACATTTGTAATGTGCGTTGTTTGGGAAAAACAGATCTCACCTTGTGTGTGTAGTTCGTAAGACTTATGCTTACTGACAGAGAGCAGTTAATGTTTGCTTTACAATTCTGTTTTTCCTTCTCCCAGTAATATGAATTTTTTGATGAATAAATCAACCTCTGATTGTTTTAGATCTAGTAGCAAAATCAATAACAACAAGGTTTCAATTTAGTATCGGTGATGATTCTTTTGGTATGGTCATATAGGTTCAAGGCATGACAAGTCTTTTCTGCCTGCTTTTGAAACACATTATTTATGAATTCCTAAGCTGCAGCTCATCTGTCTTAGTAAACTACAGGCCACTGGCAATTTTTGTAAGCAGTGACTAACTTTGCTCTATAGAGTCAATGTTTTAAGGTTTTGAGTAGTGGGGAAAGGGAGAATGATAATCTTTGCTTTTCCTATTCTTATTTACTTTCAGTGAGTTCTTTTTCCCCCCTATTTATTTTCTCTATAGGCAGCTGCAATATTTAATTCAGCCTTTGGAAGTTTTTTGGTAAGTAAACATGGTTTTACTTGTCTATTATAACTTTTGTTGTGATATTGTTTGTATGAAAAGCTTAGTGAAAGCTGGACTTCTTTTACTCTTTGGTTAAATATAAAATTTCTTGAATCTTTTCATATGCCATTATCCATACCCTGAAGAAAATTAGTTAATAAATACAGTAAATATTCTCTTACATATGTTTTGGAGACTTGGATTTTAATATTCTGTTTAATGGATTCAAGGAATCAATTAAAACACTGTGTGTCTCCTTATAGAGGTTATGTCAATATATTGATCACTTAATGAGGTCTTTTAGAATATTATTATTTTGTATCATGGGACTGAGGATTTTGAAAAGAAAACATGACCCAGCTGGTCAGAAAGGGAATGCTAATTTACTTGTTGACATGTCATTTATTTTGTACATTTCACTGTCAAAGAAGCTCCTATCTTGGATATTTCTGAGAAATCTATGTGAAAAAAATTTGAAAGATATGATTAATAAGTAATTTATAAATGTAATAATTTTTAGAGATTTGAGCTATAATATATGTAAAAAATTCCAAAGTAGTTCAGCTTTCATAAGTAGAACCAATAAGGATGTTATTTTAGCATTTTAATTATTTTTAAATAGCTAATGTAACAAAGACTTGATTTGTGTTATGAAAAATGAGACAAAATATGTTTTCTATTATTTTATCAATATTTTTGTCTATACCCGAAGAAGACTTTGTCAATGTATTTTTAGTTACATAACTCATTAGCAGATATATAGTACAGTGATTTAAAAATAATTGAGAATAAAATTAGTGGAGTACAAACTGGTTTGTAAGTCTAGGTAAAGTATCAATTACTCTGTTTAAAATGTTCTGTCACTTATTACTACATGTACTTAAATGTTGTTAAAGCTTTTCAACATATTGTTATATAGTATTAATTCTCCATAGTGCTACAAAGCTTTTAATGTCCTATAGCATTCCTTACTGAACTTTGAATGATGTAGCATCTGCAAAATAAATGCTTAGAGTGTACCCTATTTTCAAAGAGGTACTAATGTTTTTTGTGATGCTGTATTATCACTATGTTCTAGAAAAGAGGCAAAAAAAAAATCTATTTAGCAAAAATAGTTTCTTGGACTACTTAATTTAGATCTAACAATATTTCATTAAGTAATTATTTTATGTGGCCAAGTATTATTCTATACATTGCCACAATTGTTTGATGGAATAATACATGTAAAATATGATCTTGCTGGAAGTCAATTTTTGTATATGATTTGGAATCATACACATCTAATACCAAACATGGCTTCCTAACTTGGGTCTCGTACTCCTTAAAATGCCTGGACTGAGAAAATAAAGTTGACACAATTGTCCAAGTAAGCAAAACAAACTGTGTTGGAGAAAAAGCTTACTAAATACGGTGTGAGCTTTGCATTGACTGTGTGAACATGTCACATTTGTTCTATCAGGCCCTGTTGTTTGATAAGGTACAGTGTAGCAAAATTTGTTCTTGTCTTCCTTGGGATTTGTATTATGCTCTTTCACTCATAAGTTGAGCATGTTCACTCCTTAGTCTTTTGTTCTGTTTTCTTTCTTCACTTTTTTTCCTAACCTTAATTCAGTTCATCAATCAAAAGTATTTATTGATCTCCTGCCACACAGAGGTAGTTTGTAGTATCTGTGGAGGGTGCAAAGAAATACCAGGTGGGTCCTCCTGGGTTGTAGAGATGACATGTAGAAAAATACAATGTAAAAGTTGACAAGCTGAAAGAAAGATGTTACTAGGGATGTATGAATGTCAAACAAATGGCAAGGCAGTATGCACTCTGGACTCAAATGTCTGACAGAAGTTATTTCTCTGAGCTGGGCCTTGAAGTATGGGTAGGACTTAGCAGGTAGAGAAGAGAGGAGTGGAAATGGCATGAGCAATGGAGAATGGCAGAAGTGTCATTTTTCACTTTTTCTAAGCCCTTCCCTCCTTTTTCTTTCCTAAAGTTGAAAATCACCAGAGAAAGCTTGAGAATAAAAATTATGATGAGGCACACTTTGTTCCAGTGTTATAGGAGAAATAATTATCTTTCTTTTTTTCCTTTTTTACCATAGTTACAACAAACCTTGAATTTTGAAACACATATGGGTGTGAACTATATCAATTAAATTAGGCTAGACTTATTTAACAGAAAACAAATAATAGTGACTTATACCAGACCAGATTAAGGTTTATTTCTCTGTTGTATAAAATCTGGAGAAAGACTGTCCTCATATGGTACAGTGACTTCATGGTCTTATCGTGAACCAAAGACTCCTGTTTTTTTTTCTCCATCATTCACAGCCTCAGTTTTCTTCTTCAAGCTGCCTCATAGTCCAAGATAGCTGCTGGAGCTCCAGCGAAAACATCTGGCTAACAAGATAATGTTGTGGGAAAGGGCATAGGAGCTCCCTAAAAGCTAGGTCTGCTTTCTTCAAACAGCACTCCTAGAATACCAATACCATACTTGCGCTAATACCTTATTGTAGAACTTAGTCACAGGATCACACCTAGCCATTGGAAAGATTGGGAAATATGGCCATTTGCCAAGAGTTAAAAAATAGATTTCTGTTACTCAGGAAAAAGAGAATACACACTAAGAGTCAGCTGGTACGTTCTGCATGTGAGCAGTATGCAACCATTGTCAAAGGTCTGAAGAAAGAGATTGGTCTCAGTTGGATGATGCCCGAAGGCGTCAGGGAGAAATTGATGCTTGAGTTGGGATTGGCAAGATTTATTTTAGGGGAAGGGAGTTCCAATTTATAACTTTTGTGCTTTATTTTATTCTTCTTCTTTTTTTTTTTTGCTGGTACCATAATTTATTTAACCTGTTTCACTGGGACAGACTCATATCAATGCCACTCTATAATTTTAAGTTTGATGAGCTTCTAAATATTTTTACCCCACTTCTAAAACCTGATTAGGAATTCAAAATAGCACACAGCATTAAATGACATTTATTTATTTTATTATTCTTAAAAGGTGATACTGGTTACAGTTATTTGGGAAATTTCTTTGTAAAGAGAAAATAACCATGTATTTTTAAAAATTTAGAATGATGGGTAGTACTCTGGTTTCTGGAGTCAGACTATCTGGGTTTGACTTCTTACCTAACTGAATACTAGCCTAACTATATAACCTTTCTTAAATTAGAGTATTCCCTAAATTAGGGCTGTGATAGTACCTAAACTGTAGAGTTGTGGTGAGGATTAAATGAGATAATCTATATAAAATGCTTGTATGATGTGGTAGAAATCGCTCTGAACTAAAATTTAGATCTAGGTCTTTATCCAAGCTCTGCCTTGAATTTTGTGTGTATGACTATGGACATCCATAAAATAAAGAAATTGGTCATCTCTGACCAAGCCCTACAAGCTCTCAGATGCACTGATTCAATAATTATTCTCTGATTAGGAGTGATCATTCCTTTTGTATACACATAATCGAATTTGAAAAGGGTGTTTATTTGAGATTACTTTAAAACTTTGGAAGAAAGGTTTTTATTAGAAGAATTTTTGAAGAAAGGACTCTGAGGGCATTCTTGTTGATTTTGAGGCATCTGGGTATATTAAATAAAATACTGTACATATTTATAGCTAGTTTAATAATGTCTCAGGTCTAATTTAAACAGTGTTTTTAAGAACTAATTATTACAGAAAACTGTTTTTATTGTTTTTTTCTTTAATGTAGCTATACTGGTAATAACTAATGATAGATGAATTCAATTTACATAATTTCAGACCAAGAGAATATTTTAAAATCATGCCACTGAGGATTGCTTTTCGTTAAGAAGTTAATGTCATTATCTCTTCCTCTCATTTAAATTGTTCAGTTTACAATAATTGTGGCGCATAATAAGTGATTTGAGATTTTCCTCTTAATGAGGTTTTAATAAAATGTGATAGTCAGGCATCCTGAATAACTAAAAATACTATCAAAGTTTATTTACATATATATTTTTCTATGTAGAATCATGTGTTTTAGGTTCAAGCATCTCACATGTTGCCTCCTCATCAGAAGAAGGGTTTGTTGTTGTTTTTTAAATAGATATTGGCAACTTTTGGAAAAATTCCAATTGAAAAATTATTTCTTTAATTTCAAAAGAATCAACTGTGTTGAAAAGAATTTCCCAAACTAAATGTAAATCATTTGGTTTGATAAAACTTTAGCATTTTTGGTTTGGAGGCTGAATTCCGTATTTCCATGCCTCAAAAAATTATAGGTTAAGGTTTCAAAGGAAAATTTAAGATTTTTAAGTCTCCTCAGCTTATTTTATTATTTTTGATAACTCCTGGTCTTAAAGGGAAAACCTAGTGAGTAACAAAGTTGAACATGCCAAATTGAGTTCCTGATAACTATGTTATACAACACTATAACAATTCATGGCAGCATAAATGTAAGAATTTCAGAAACGGCATCAAAGAGTTACAAAGTTAAATCATCTTTGTGAACACAAAACAACTAGTCTAAAAAAGATCTATGAGTCACAAATTACTTTCTCAATCTCTTCATTTAAAGTGTCAAGAAATAGATTTCTCCCATATAATTCTTCTCTTTAGAAATACTCATTGCTGGAAATAGCAGAAGCTATTTTAAGATGAACAATTTTCTCTTCATGCTGGATCAGAGGTTAAAAGGAACTCCTTGCCTTGGGCTGAAGAACTAGCCAGCACATATTTTTCTTGCCTTAGCCAATAGTTGTGTCTTCCCTCTTTGCCTTGGCTGGTCCCCCATTAATACCTTGCCTTTTTTTTTTTTTTTTTTTTTTTTAAGAAAGATTTGAATAGTTAACTGATAATATTATAGTTGCTGAAAGAAAAGAAATCTCAAACAAATGCCATGTTTTAATAACTTGTGATATATGTTTGTCACCTTCTTTAATTCTTCTTGTTCAAAAATACAAGTCTATTTTATTATTTTTGGTAACTGTTGATCTTAAAGGGAAGTCCTAGGGAATCAAAAAGATGATCGTGCCAAATTGAGTTTCTAATACTATGTTATACAACATTAGAGCAATTCATAGTAACACAAATATAAGAATTTCTGAAACATTAGGAATGGCTGGAGAGGAAGCACAGTAACTTTGTCATTGATTGCTGTAGGGCACTGCTTTTTAAAAATTAAAGCAAGAATCTCAAATGTTAATAAAGAGGCTTAAAGACGGTACTAGACAAATTCAATTGTTAATTTGATTTTTGGTTGGGTTTTTTTTTTCCACCTAAGTCTAGGATGTATTTAGTTTATGGTTCATGGGGTATCTTATTTTGTACAATATTAAATACTATGCTGATTTTTTTTCCTTAATTTTCTTAAAATCTTAGCCAACCCAAATTATTCACTTTGGATCTTGGTCTCCATTCCCCACCCAAATTTATGACTTGTTTATAAAACAAGTTTTATTTTATCTTATTTTTCATTAAACTTAAATGCTAGAACAAATCAGCAACTTAATTTTTTTTTTTTTTTTTTTTTGAGTTGGAGTCTCACTCTGTTGCCCAGACTGGAGTGCAGTGGCCGCTCCCGGCCACCACAACCTCGCCTGCTGGGCTCCGGCGATCCTTCCGCCTCAGCCTTCCAAGTAGCTGGAATTACAGGCATGCGCTACCACGCCCTGCTGATTTTTTGATTTATTGTAGAGATGAGGTCTCGCTGCCCAGGCGGGTCTCGAACCCGCGGGCTCAGGCAATCCACTCACCTCAGCCTCCCAAAGGCGCGGGATTACAGGCTGAGCCACCGAGCCCGGCTAGCAACTTAATTTTTATGCAGTAGTATTCAATGCCATCTTATAGGATGCTGTTTCAAGTTCATCCATTTCTTGGGAAGAACTAGATAAAACCAAGGTTTTAGATGGCCCATCCTGGACTTTAAAACTTTTCTTTTTTTTTTTTGAATTGGAGTTTCACTCCATCACCCAGGCTGGAGTGCAGTGGCATGCTCACGGCCACCGCAGCCTTGACCTGTTGACCTTAAGCGATCCTTCCGCCTTCCCCTTCTAAGTAGCTGGAACTGCAGATGCACACCACCACACCCGGTTAGTTTTTGTGATTTATTGTAGAGTTGAGGTCTCACCAAGTTGCCCAGGCTGATCTTGAACCCCCGGGCTCAGGCGGTCCTCTCACCTTGGCCTCCCAATGCGCTGGGATTACAGGCTGAGCCACTGTGCCCAGCCGAAACTTTTCTGTGTTCAGATAAATAAAAGCTACTTTCTCCTTTACAAAATGTAATTCTATACATGCTATGCATTTTATTTGATTGCTTCTTTGGCAAACATTGTGAAAACAGGACTGCTGAGAACAAACTACTTTCCCTTTGAAAGCTATCATTGGCAGGTGCAGTGGCTCACACCTGTAATCCCAGCACTTTGGAAGGCCAAAGTGAGAGAATCACTTGAGCCCAGAAGTTTGAGACCAGCCAAGGCAGCACAGTGAGACCTCATCTCTACAAAAAATTTAAAAAACTAGCCAGGTGTGGTGACATACACCTGTAGTTCCAGTTACTTGGGAGTCTAATGGAAGAATCGCCTGTGCCCAAGAGGTCAAGGCTGCAGTGAGCAATGATTGTGCCACTGTACTTCAGCCTGAGCAAAAGAGTGAGACTCCCAACTAAAATAAATAAATAAATAAGCAAATAAATAAAGCCATCGGTTCTATTAGCTGTGTGGCACAAAAGAGAAAAATGGGATAGAAAATCAACACATACATACTCAGAGTCCACTAGATTCAAGGTACTTTTCTAGTTACTGAAGCAAATATAAAATGTAAATATATGAAAAATAAGTAACAATAAAAGATTTAAGAAAGAGGGAAAGCCAGGCTCAGTGACTCAGCCTGTAATTCCAGCACTTTGGGAGGCCGAGGTGAGTGGATTGCCTGAGTCTAGGGGTTCGAGACCAGCCCAGGCAACTACCTCTTCACTACAATAAATAAAAAATTAGCTGGGCGTTGTAGCATGTGCCTGTAGTTTCAGCTACTTGGAAGGCTGTGGTGGAAGGATTGCCATAGCTCAGTAGGTCAACGCTGGGGTGGCTGTGAGTGTGCCACTGCACTCCAGCCTGGGTGATGGAGTGAGACTCCAACTCAAGAAAAATAAAATAAAAAATAAAAAAATAGAGGGAAGATAGGAACTGCCTTTGATTCACCTTTTTTCAGCATTTACACATCATTGTGGCTCTTGGCATTAGCATACTATTTGTTAAAAAAAGACTAAAGTGAAATAACTCACTTTTAATTTTTGTTTATTTTTTATATATATTTTCTTTTAAAGATGTTGGGTACAATTCAGGATTAGGCATACAAGTGGACAGCATACAGGTAAAGTTTGGGCCTCCCTTTGGTTCCCACTTTGCCTAGTTTGAGATCAGGTACCCTTATTGATGTTATGTGGTCCCCCCATCCCACCCCAGCAGTTTCCCACTACTGCCAATTCCTTTCATATAGTATTATGGTAAATGTTTGGAGTCCGCTTATGAGTGAGAACATGTGGTACTCAGTTCTTTGTTTCTGTGATATATCTCTGAGTATTATAAACTCTAAATCTATCCAAGTTGCTGCAAAGTCCATATTTCAGATTCACTTTTAAGGCAGCGAGACCTCATCTCTACAATAAATCAAAAAATCAGCTGGGTGTGGTAGCACATGCCTGTAATTCCGGCTACTCGGAAGGCTGAGGCTGAAGGATAGCCGGAGCCCAGCAGTTCGAGGCTGCGGTAGCTGGGAGTGGCCACTGCACTCCATTCTGGGTGACAGAGTGAGACTCCAACTCAAAAAAAATAAAATAAAATAAAATTTATTTTTAAGTCAAAACTTTATGTCAACACTCCAAATAAAACGCTATCTTTTCATGAATAAAAGGTAACTGAAGTTAACTCAAATGGAAAAAAGCTATGTTAATTTGTGGCTAATCTCTGCTGCCTGCACAAACCCCTGAGACTGATGCATAGCCTTCTTTTGGTAAAAGTGAAATTAGCACAGGGACCAAGCCAAGCAAGAACTTTTCCTTTCTGCAATCTGAAAGATTAAACACAATTTGAAAAGACTGTGAGTTTAGTCACTAATTCTTTGTCCATGTGTCATTTGAGTCATCTTGCTTTGACTTACAATTTGGGAAACACTGTTCTCTGGGGTCACTTTTCAATCACTTCATCAAGGTGAATCAACACCACTTTGGGAGGTCAGAAGAGGAAATCCCTGATCTCAGGGACTCTGGCAAGCTGAGCATGGGTGTGTTTCTTTTCTTATTTTCCACATAACACCTGTCCAGAACAATAGCAGGCGTGTATGCCAAAGTGCCAAATATTGTGGAGTTAAACATATGTTATAATGCTTGAGAAAGGAAAATCCTGGGATAGTTTCCTTTGGATTTGTCTTTAAAACAAACTCTTATCTGAAGTACAATTATTGTAAATAAAACGGTCTTTGTTACTTAATAAAAATGTATAGAATCTTTACCTACTCCATTTTAACAGCATAATGCTAGCCTATGCTGTCTGACAGGACTTGTGTAGCAAGTAAATGCATTAGTCACAGTGACCATTTTTCTTGCAAATTTGTGACACAGATTTAATTATAGGAATGACCAGCAACTTACAAATCTAATTTTGGTGGAGGCTGAGGCAAATTTTTTTTATTTTAATAATGATGGATTTTTTAAAGCAATGATTTCATTACCATTTAAAGAAATCTACTGGTGTAGAACTAGCCAATTGACTGGAGTTATTTTATTACCCTTTAACAAATGCCATGTACTTTCATTTTTATTTTTATTCATTTAAAAAATATCATCAGTCCCAAACTGGAAAAATATTTGCTTCTATGCCTATTTCGGTAAAAATAAATGAGTACAAATTATTCTGGGCCACGATGTTTGTAAAGGGCCTCCTAAAAAACATGCTCCTACCAGTTGGTTAAAACCAAGATTAAATTTCTTTCATTTGAATCTGACCTACTCTAGAACTGCTCAGTTTATGGCCTTTAGTAGGAGATGCCCATTAACTACTAGTTGATAATGTGGCAAATAGTTTTCATTTATCTGCTTCTATTTCTGCACACGAAGCATTTAGCCTGATCACCATTTGTTGACCTAATCTTTTGGGGGTCTGAACGTAATAGCATAGTGAGCTCAACAGTTAAGTTTCCTGCCTTCATCTGCATTACAGATTCTTAAAGTAAAAATGTCAGGTCCCAATAAGGGAAGTACCTAGGGGAAGTTAGTGTTAAATATTTTCATAGAACCTCTTGAAAGTTGCTTTCATTATTAATATACCTCAGCGACTCAGACCCCACAACCATTCCAAAATAAATCTGAGCATATGGAGAGAAGCAGAAGGAAAATGGAGGATGTTTAACGGTAGACACTAGTGGGTTTTACTACCCAAAGAGAACCTTCTCTCTAATTGTTGGTCCTCGTGATGAAAGCAATGTTAGACCTCCAGACTCCAACATGGACTCAGATTTCAAGTAAACACAACACTTCTAAAAATCAACAAATCACTTTTAGGTTTGGATTCACTACATATTACTGTTAGATGGTATCTTAATTTTTTAGTGAAACATTGTGGACTTCCTACTATGTGCTAGGCTCTGAGCCAGCCAGCTTCTAGAACTGGAAAAAAAAAATGTAGTTCTTGCCTTCAAGGAGCAAAATTCCTGGATTTAAATGGTGTTTGTCACAGTGTGATTCCACTGTCAGCCTGATTCTGACTACCCACAAGTGACTTGACACCACACTGTTTGAGGGTCACTTATTTTAACCATAAAACTTCAAGTAATGTAGTAGATTATCATCCTAATTATTTTTTAAAAATCACTTTTGTTGCGACCTCAAAGAAAACTGAATTTTATTTTTAAGTTTCTGTGTCTGCCAATTTAAATGTTTTGAAAAAGGAGTTTATCAGATACCAAATTCAGTTGGTAAGTATTCCAAAAACTGACTTAAAAAGGTATCTGTAATATATAACTTTCTCTGGGGAACAATCAGTTAGAAATTAACTTTTAAAAAACTGCTTTAATTGTAAGCTAGGTTTATTATAGAGCTTTTTAAAAGTACAACTAAAATCACCTATCTGTAACTACAATGAGCATTTTGATCCATGTCCAGGGTATTATGCAGATGTGTTTACTGTCTACTGTGTAGACAATTTTATTTTTTACTTTTTCCCTTTAATTATATATGTAAGCATTTCCCCTTTATTCTTATTTCCACCCTGACAACTTGATCTTGTTTTATATAATGGACAATATAATGTATAATTTTTTGATGGATAATTTATTCTTACACTGTTATTAGAAATGCTGACACTACATTTTTGTGCATAAATATTTGTGGTTCTTCCTTTCAAATTATATTCTTTGGGATAACCTAAGTGGGTAAAATGTTACATGTATTTAAAAGCTTCTTGATATTGCTAAATTACTCCCCCAAAATATTGACCAATTTGTCATCTTACTAAGAGTGTATAGAAATAGGTATTTCACTCTATCCTCACCAACTCTGGCTATTGGTTTTTTTCTTAAAAAGTTTTAACAAACTGATATTTCATTTTAACTTATAATTTTTTGATTAAGAAGTTGATCTTTTATTATCTGTTTATTGACCGTTTAAAATTCTTCTATTCTAAATTATTTGTTCATATTCTTTGCTCATTTTTCTTATTATTTGCTCATAAAACTCCATAATAAGGATGTGAATGTTCTGTCTATTATATATATTGCAAATATTTTTCTCTGTTTGTCATTGGTCCCTAATTTTTCTTTTGTGTGTGAAGAAGCAAGAGGGAATGAATTTTGGTTGACAGAAGCTTAAAATGTCTTCAGGTCATATTTACTGAGGTATAATTTTTATACAGAAAAATGTACCCATTTTAGATGTACAGTTTTATGGGTAGCTGTGTAAAGACCGCCTCAGTTAAGATAAAGAATATTCCCCTTCACCTCAGAAGGTTCCTTCTGGCTCTTTGGTAGTCAACCTCCTCCTCTATCCTCAGCTCCTGCAACCACTGAATTTTTTCCCTGCTCCTATAGTTTTCCCTTTTCCAGAAAGTCACATAAATAAAATAACATGGTATATGCATTTGAGTTTGGTCTGTCTTTCTTCTTTCTTTCTTTCTCTTTCTTTCTTTCTTTTTCTTTCTTTCTTTCTTTCTTTCTTTCTTTCTTTCTTTCTTTCTTTCTCTCTCTCTCTCTCTCTCTCTCTCTTTCTTTCTTTCTGTTTCTTTCTTCCTTTTTCTTTCTTTCTCTTTCTTCCTTTCTTCCTTCCTTCCTTTCTTCCTTTCTTCCTTCCTTCCTGCCTTTCTTCCTTCCTTCCTTCCTTCCTTCCTTCCTTCCTTCCTTCCTTCCTTCCTTCCTTCCTTCCTTCCTTCCTTCCTTCCCTCCCTCCCTCCTTTCTATCTTTCTTTCTGCCTGCCTACCAGCCTGCCAGATTTATTGAGAGGGCAGAGATGCTCCCATAGTGGGAAGAGAGCCGAAGGGGTTGCCACAAGTTTGGTTTCTTTCAATTAGCATATACTTTTATGATTCATCTTTGCTGTTGTATATATCAGTAGCTCATTCCTTTTTGTTGCTAAGGAGTAGTGTACTGTTTATCAGTTTACCAGCTGATGAACTTCTGGTTATTTCTGCTGTTGACATGTAGACATGTTTCCATTTCTCTTGGGGAAATACTTGCACTGAGTAAGAAATCACCACTAAACTGTTTTCTAAAGTGATGTACCATTTTACATTTCTAGCAGTAATGTAAAAGGAATCCAGTTGCTCCTCGACCTCACCAGCCCTTGACATTAGCATTTCATTTTAACTGTTTTAATGGGTATGTAGTGATACATCGTCATAGCTTTAATTTGTATTTCCTTAATGGTTAATGACGTTGGACATTTTTATGTGCTTATCTGCCATCTGTATATCTTCTTTGGTGGAGAGTGTCTTCAAATTTTTGCCCACTTAAAAAAATTGGGCTGCTTGTTTTCTTATAACTGGGTGTGAGTTTTTAAATATGTTTTGGACACCTGTCATTTATCAGATAGATATTTTGCAAGTAGTTGTTTCCAATTCATAGCTTTTTTCATTTTCTTAAGAGTGACTTTCAAAGAGCAAAAGTTCAAAACTTTTCTTAAATCCATTTTATCTATTTTTTTCTTTTATGGTTCATGCTTTTTGTCTCCTATCTTAGAAATCCTTGTTTGTCACAAAATGTATAGATTCTTCTATAAATTTTAGTTTTTACATGTATATTTGTGTAATGATAATACATTTTGACTTGTTTGTATATAGTAAAATGTATGAGTTAGGGTTTATTGCTTTGCATATGCTTATAGGATTTTAAAGTTTTATATGTCTGTCAAATTTATCTGCTTTTTTCCTTTATGGATTTTTTTGTTGCCTTTATACTTCTAGAGCTTTTTCCTATCACAATGTATTTTATTTTCTTTTAGATTTATAGTCGTGATTCATATTTAGTACTGTATATGTTGAAAAGTAAAGGTCATCATATGGGAATTTGATAAATACAAATAAGAATTTGAAAGTGCTTCACCTAATGATGGTATCATTTGACCAAAGAAGTCAATTTATCTTTGTTGTTACCCCTACTGTGTTTTTTTTCCCCATATAAGTCCAGTCTAGTATTATTCTCACATCTGCATAGTGATATATATGCTTGTCCCTGAAAATAATTGGATCTATATTCATGACTGTTAAAAATTGTTCCTCTATCTTAGGATATCACACATGACATTAATACAATTACTTAAGATAAAATTGTTTATTTGAAATGTAAAATAGAGATGACCATAGAAGAATAATTGAATATTATAGAAACCTCATTTTTATATCAATTTAATTTGCAAATACTGACACAAATCAACAGTAAAATGTTCCTATTTAGAAGATTTTGAACTAACATGAATATCACTCTTAGTAAAAGTTTCAGGTAATAGAAGACTTTACAAAAATAAAATGTATAATTTTCCTTGATCAATTTGATTTTAACTTGGGGTAATTAAAAAGGCTCCACTGGTTAGCTGAAAAAATATCCTATTAATGTGAACATGATCTCTTGGAAATTAGAGTCAAAGTACCACAGATCTTCAAACTTAAATGATCACTGATTTATATTCTGTATATTCAGTGATGCTTATACTCTGAGCTTACAATTTTACATTTTTTTCTTTTTTGCCAGAACCACTCAGCTTGTTTGCTTTTCCTGAGTAGCTTTTTAGTGATGTTTCTAATAAATAGAGTAATTAAATTAACAATGCCTACTGTGTTTGTAGTTTTACTTTATAATAGTACTTGGTTTAGTGGTCAAGATTTGTGGGTTTTTTTTTTTAATTGGGCAATTCTCTTGGAAGTATTTTCTATACTGTTCCTAGGTTTTCATTCAAAAGCTTAAGTAAGTATTCTTATCCATCCATTTAGGAAGAATAATTTTTATTAACATTATTGTGCTTTTGGTAATTTCCAAGAGCCGGAATGATGAGTTCTCTTATCTTTCTCATTGACTATGTAATATTATAGGATAAACTATCATCATTCGTTACCTTTATATGTCACTCCTATGCCTGATGCCTACAGTGACTCTTAACTGCCCACCACCTAACTGGTCATGCAGGTGTCCTCCCGGTGTGGCCCAATTCTTCTCTCTCTCCAGGGTCTTTCATTCCCATGTTAACTGTCCATTCATTCCTCTGCTCCCCTCTTCTCTACCACTTGGGCATTTTCCAGCTCCTTCCTTCTTGTACTCCTCCCATTCTTCTCATTATCTTAACCATCTCTCTAAGCTTGTCTCAAAAGAAGTTTCTCCAGCTTCTCTTTTATGATTATTTAACTTTTAAAATTGTTTTTCATTTAGATTGTAACTGGTCAGTATAGCTAGTTTGAAATTCTGACCTTCTCTCTCCTCTCTGGCATTTTCTGTATTCATTAGTTTTCCTTTTTCTTTGAATAAAATATTTATCTTCTAATATATAATTTTGTATTCATTATGTTAATTGTCTGCCTTCTATTCAAATAAAAGCCCCATGAAGGCAGGTATTCTTTGGTTTCCTTCACTACTCTCTCCACAGCACCTATAGTACCTGCCACAAAGTAAGCACTCAAAAATATTTGTTGGCCGGGCTCGGTGGCTCAGCTTGTAATCCCAGCACTTTGGGAGGCTGAGGCAAGAGGATTGCCTGAGCCCCGGGGTTCAAGACCAGCCTGGGCAACTTGATGAGACCTCATCTCTACAATAAATCACAAAAACTAGCTGGATGTGGTGGCGTGTGTCTGTAGTTCCAGCTACTTGGAAGGCTGAGGCTGAAGGATCGCCTGAGTCCATCAAGTCGAGGCTGTGGTGGTCATGAGCATGCCACTGCACTCTAGCCTGGGTGACAAGAGTGAGACTACAACTCAAAAAAAAAAAAATTGTTAAATGAATAGATGAAAATTATCCAATAAATACTATTTTAATCTTTCTTGTCCATATAGCTAATATTATAAAATATCTTGTCTATAATATGCACCTAACATGTATCCTAATTATTACAATTAGATGTTAAATTTTCTTCAATAATAACTCCTGTGAAGTAGATTAAGATAGATTATCTTTGTGCAATAGATGACTCGCATATGCTTTTATCAGTGAAATAATTTTAAATATGAGGGTGTTTTTCATTTAAAAATTTCTACAAGTGTAACTATGCATGTATCATATGTTTAAATAGCTAGAGATGTATAAACAAGAGGCTATAATAAGTGATTGCTATTTTATAGCATTGTAGAGAATGGCTGTACTATTGGTATTAAAGGAAAGTATTTTTTAAATTAAAGCTTATTCCTTAATTACTTGTGAAATATATACTACAATCAAGCTGACTAGTGAAGCCTGCATTTCCAGACAGTGCTACAAAAGAAATTGTACAGTATCCTAGAGAAAAAGGAAAGATGTAATTGTGAAAAATAAAGGAACTAATTCAGTGGTGTATAAATACTAGATTAAATCATATCTGAGAGGCATTAGAAGTACTTGGAAAAGAAAAAAAAGAAAAAAAAAAGAAAAAGAAAAAAAGCCAAGGTGATAGTGACGAACTTGAACTTGCAATATGATATAACAGCCAATGAAAGCTAATGCAGTTCGTTCTTTAAAAGAATCATGTTGCAACCTCTGCACTTGAGTTTGGTAGAGTCATAATTTAGAATATTGCTTTGACTTTGGCCTTATCATTTTGTCAAAGGTTAAAATTTGTGAAATGAGAGACAAAAAATATTAACGTGACTTGGACTGGAGAAGCTTAGGAGAGTGATATATCTCTATGTAATGGAAAAAAGAAGAGATGGACTTTTAAGGTACTGAAAGAAGGGATGTACAGTCCATCAAACATTTTTTTCATAGGAAAATCGGCTTTATTTTCCTATAATAATCTAAAAAGTACATTTGTGACATCTGTGTTTTTAATAGCAGCCTAACCATTCAGAATTCCCAATCAGTAGCAAATTTGAAGTGTGCAAGTTTGGAAGAGGAAAGATTTGTCAATCTATTCGGTAATTAAAATCAGCACTAGAAAATACTTATTTCTAGTTTATAAAATAAAAGTAGATTTACATATTATTTTTCTCTTTTTTTCACTTCTACACTTAAACCGACAAGGGAAAAAAATGAGTAGAGATCCCCAAAGGCATTTATATAAATATAGAGGTTTTTCCTTTTTGCCCTTTAATTCATAGAAGTTTTTTCTCAAAGGTGGTTGAACCCTGAGTCTATATCATTAAATGCCTCTATAGAATTTTGGATCCATATCACATGTAATTTCAAGCCAAACAATTGTTAAAGTCAAAAGGTTAGATTTCTAGCTTTAAAAAAATTGAATCAAAACTCCCACCAGTATATACTAGTGGTTTAAAAAAATAGTTTTAAGTGTATAAGTAGAAAACCTCCAGATTAGAAAGAATACATCTCTTATGACAGAATTTTATCTCCTTTTTTTGTATTAATTTCCAAGATATATTTGAAAACTAACATCAGGGTCTCCCTAAATAGTAATCTCAACAAACAATCCTTAGTTCTGGCTATTTTTCAGATTCATCAACCTGGTGCCATAATCATTAAGAGTTTTCTAGAGAGAAAAATATTATAGACTAATGAAAATCTCTGAGAGCATTATGCATTTTTGTTTTAGTTTTTTTTTTTGTTGTTGTGCTTGTTGTTGTCCCTCACCTCTTATTTCTATATTGGAACTCTAAGTAGTGAGTCACCTAATGTATATGTTTTTATATATGTTTTTTAAATACAAACAAACTAGAAGGAAAAAATTTTCTTATTAAAGAGAAAGAAGTTGGGTGGCACATTATCCTTAAGAAAATTTTTCTTTCTCTGATGGAAATCATTCTTGATAACTCAGAAATCTGGGAGCTCTTTCCTTACCTTTGGTGATAATATGATGATACTCCTAGACAGAATCATTTTCAGTAGTTTTACTGTTTTCTCATTGTCTATTTAAATCATTCCTCATTTTAAAAATATAATCATCTCATTGTCAGGGATATAGGTGGAATATATTTTGTAAGTTTACGATAGTCTTGTTCAGAAACTGATTCTGTGGCTCTATCTTGCAGAATAGACTTACATTAATCATACTCAGATAATGATATCTAAGGAAAATTACCAATTTATTGAGAATGGAAAAAATAGTTGTGGGACACTCTTAGATACCTGGCTTGATGCATTCTCTCTTCATGGTTACATTCACATGGGCAAAAATTTTAATATGAAATTTATTTGATGGGAATGGGATTAGAGGAAGCAGGAGTAGGGAGGTAATTCCCAAGTGTGATTCTATCAGGCATTGTAAATGGATGTGTCTGGCTCCACAGCAAGGGTATGTTGCCCTTGGAAACAGACAGGTCCATCATTTGGACCACGGATCTTCTTTCCTAGATGCTGCTCAGATAGGTGTTCTTAATAGTTGCTTTTAGGTTTATTTTCTCTGCTCCCATTGCTGACTAGTCTCTCCTTTTATTGACCCACAACACCTTAAAGCCCTGCTGACATTGAAACTATTCTCATGTTTTAAAGTGATTTTGCCTGTCTTTAAAGGCATTTCCTTTATTTCCAAGTTCAGGATGGAGGAGATACTTTAATATTTCCATTTGTATCATCTATATCTGAACTGACAAATATGGTAGCCACAAGCCAATGTGGGTATTTAAAATTAAATTAATGAGAATTAAATACACTTAAGCATTCAGTTCTTCAATCATACTAGCCACAGACTGGTGGCTACTGTACTGGACAGTGCAGAATGTCGAACATTTTCATAATTGCAGAAACTTCTGTTGGATAGCACTGATGAGAGATATTTCACTGAAAATTTATTTTGCAGTTACATATTTTTAATACAATTTGGTGTCTATTTTTATGTCTTTTTTGTATGTTTTTTTCAGATAATAGCCCAACTTCCCATTTCAGTCTTCTCTAGTGAATTCAGAGGCAATAATATATGAATGTTTAGCTTGTCAGGGATTTGTTGTTAAGATATTAGTTGGTTAAGCAATTTGCATATTTTATTTGTAATTTTCCTTAAGTTTACTGAGACGATTGTTTAGGGTGTTAGAAAAAACTCTGTTGCACAGCCAAACTTTTTTTTTAATGGTTAAAGTACAGTTTACATAATTTTAACTTTTCATTATGCTAGGTTGCTTTCTTTCCAACACCATACTATTTTAACAAATCAATAATACTACTTCAGAAATACTGAAAGTACCAGGAAAATAAAATCAACCTCATGTATAAAAGATGTCCTTTGAAAATAATATAGTGTAGCTGGAAATGCCTGAATGTCAGTTCATTTTCACAGTTTGAATATGATTTCATTTTTAACTCTTGTGTCTTTCTCTATGTTTAACAACTGTTCTCATGGGACTATTATATTTTTTAAAATCTACTTTAATCCCCTTCACAATTGAAAGATCATTTTTGGTAAGATTGTTCTTCCTACATTGACTAGGCCAGTGATTTTTTTTTTAACATTTGGATTTTATCAGTAAAATTTCAAAAGAAATTTTGAGAAGTGCCTAATGTTTTTAATTCTTTATGTTACTTACTAGAACCACCACTTGTTTTTATTATCATCTCATGGAAAGAATGGACATTTAAACATAAAACCCAAAAGAATATAGTTCAGAATTGCTTGAATACACTTAGCTTTATGACAGTCATACTACATTCTTATTTTTTCTATTTATTTTGTTAGGGCTGTTGACTGGTCCCAAATGCAAGCTCTTCAATATTGAAATTACCAACTTTTGTTAATTGGGCTTCTTTTTCTTCATTGATATTTTTATCATCACTCTTTGGTGTGTTTTTGTTTTGTTTTGTTTTGCATTTGAGTCTCACTCTGTGGTCCAGGTTGAAGTGCAGTGGCACGCTCATGGCCACCACAGCCTTGACCTCCTGGGCTCAGGCAATGCTTCTGCCTGAGCTTTCCAAGTAGCAGAACTACATGCACATGCCACCATGCCCAGATAATTTTTTCATTTATTGTAGAGATGAAGTCTCGCCATGTTGCCCAGGCTGGTCTTGAAACCATGGGCTCAGGAAATCCTCTCATCTCAGCCTTCCAAAGTGCTGGAATTATAGGCATGAGCCACCATGCCCAGTCACTCTTTGGTGTTTTAAATTATAATTTTGATTTAGACCTATATGCGTTAGGCAAAAACTCAAGGAAATCCTCTGGTAGAATCAGGGAACATTTAACAAGTTGGAGGTTTGACAAGTGATGGTGATTTATCAAAAAGTTATTCAACATTTTAACCATGCTGTCATCCTAATTTTCATTTGTCTAATTCATTCTCTTAATTAAGTTTGTTAGACTTATACTCTGTTGGAACTAAGAAGAAATAGATATCTCTTATAGAACTGAAGGAAGAAGAAAACAGAGTGATAAAGAGAAAATAACTTAAGTAGATCTTGGAATCAGTTTGAAAGAAAAATTTATTTGCAGGCTGTGATAGCTTAGCTCACTTGTCAGGAACTTAGAGTTTTAGAAAAAAACTTATATCATTTGGAAAACTGCATTTTTAAGCTGACATTAAAAATATGTATATAAGTTTTACTTGTAATATTTTCTGTGTACTTGGTTGATTTGTGAAATAACTTGTGGTGTGTTTACGTATGTTAAGATACATATTTATTAAGTATATTTTTATTATCTACATTTATATACACAACTGTTCTTATCATTAGAAAAAGTTACTTTTTACTGAGCACTTTAAAGGTAACGGACTCAGTGTAGCTGCTAGAAGAAATATGAAGATGTCAACAGGCATAAATCCTACTCTCAGAAACCTTTCATTGTAGTAAATAAGACACATTAAAGGACAAGTAAAAGACTAGCCAAAGTATGGGTGAATAGGGAGACTTCCTAGAAGAAGTGGCATTAAAAGAAACTGCAAAATGTGTAGAATTTGGGAACATAATGACATTCGTTCCAGACTAAGAGGACCTTACTACTACTGATTCTCTATGCAAAGATTAGACTAGTAGCCTTATCTTATGATGAGTTATATAACATTAGTGTCTTTTAGACAAAATGTAGTACAGTCCAAAATAATAATCTGAAAGAGACATACAAGAAAACTAGGTCTTATATTTGTCATAGCTGAATTTCTGCAAGAAAGGTATATCTGACACAAATAGCCACGAGATGCATTTCTTAGATGTTTTAGTTATAGTTTTACACATGGTTAAAGTATAGTAATCGTCTTTAAAGGTAAATTTATATATGTATGTATGTGTTATATGTGTGTATACACGCCACACACACACACACACACACACACACACACACACACACACATATACACACACACATACTGGATGTTAATTTTTTCTTCTGTTGAAAAATAGTTTTTTCCCTAAATTAGTAAAGATTTATTTTGCTGCTATCAAAACTATTGACATCATATCAGAACCCTAATAAATTTGGCCTATGGTATGGCCTCTAAATTATGTTCTACAAAATATAGGAATGAAAGGAAAAAACTGTTTTATAGAACTTATAAAATATCATACATTATTGGAAAGAGTTATACCATACAGGAGAAATTTCCCTTTTTGTTACCCTTTCTCTCCCCATTTACATATCTATACCTTTTCTAGAGTCTTTTTGTAATATCTCCATTTTCAAAGATAAATTAGATCTTGAGCTCTTATTATTTTAACTTAGTGTTCTTGGCTCCTTTTAATACTTAAAGCTATTTATTAACCATTTGCTGTATACACATCATTGAATTCAGTTAAGTTATATTTAGTTGGGTGATGAGGAAGAATATGAGATATAATTTCTGTTTAAGAAGTTCATATAATTGAAGAAAAGAGACATCCATAAGTAATATACTCAGAGAATAAAAATCCAAGACAAAACATAATTAAAGGCTCAAATGTGTGGTATCTCCAGTCAAGAAAACAGGAACACAATAGAGTAAAGTGATCAGTAAAGAATTCCTGGTGGATAAATGTAAAATCTTGAAAACTGAGAATAGCCTAAGTGGATGTGGTACATGCCTGACTATGCCATGCCTGTCGTGCTCACCATTATATCTCCCTATACATAGATATAATGACAAACACATGCTTGGAACATAATACAAGATAAATATATGATGAACAAATGAATGGTCTGTTGCAAACAAGAGAGTGAAAAGAGGGATGTTTACTAAAGTAAGCCCATTCTTGGTGGGGTGGAAATTAGATGAGGCAGTATCATGAAGCACCTTGAATGGGAGGCTCAACTTGAACTTGATACCACATGAAGCTTTATTGAGTTTTCAAGGAGTGTATCATACCAAAAGGACATATTAGGAGAAATGGCCTGGCAGCAACATGTTTGTTGTAAGTTAGTGAGCGGAAGACTGTGTGGAGTATTCTGAACCCTGGCTAGGGCCTTTCACATGTCCCACCAAGAAAGAACCACAAACATAAAAGAAAAAGGAAAAACTCTCTTGTTTATTCAATACTGGGACAGTTAATATTAACCTAATACCTACTGTATGCAAGACCCTGATACAGAAGGAGTCTCTACTGAGCTTTGAACTAGAGACATCTTTCTCCTACTACTGTTAAAGAGTTTAAATAAGATCAATTCTCTGAAATGCTTAGCAGAGTGTTGGACCTATTAGTAGACATTCATAAATGGTAGCTGCAATTATTATTATCTAGCTTATTGTAGAAATGGTGCTACCTCAGTCCTCCCCATCTCTCTGGCCAAAATACTCTCTGTAAGCCTATGTTGAGACTTTTTATCTAGCCCCCACATGTGGTATTTTCCTGAATCCCTGGCCCTTTGAAAAAACAACAGCAAAATTTTAAAAATTAGGAACTTTGAACATGTGCAACATAGACCAAATAACTTTAATGAGCCCTGTGTACCCATCTCTCAGCTTCAACTCAACCCAGTCTTTTTCCCTCTACATTGCCACCCACTTTCTTCCACTAGGGTATTATTCTGAAACCAACCCCAGTGTTGTGAGTGGTACGAAGTTTAGAGATAACCAAACCTACTCTTGCTTATGTCTTCCACAATGTCAGATTTTTATTGATGCTGTCTTAATCATAAAAGCCATGAGTTACATGGAGTTTCCAAGGAGGCATTTCTCCTTAGTACTGCTCACTCACTCAGTAATCAGAGCCATGAACACACAGGCTAAAGCCACTCTACAAAGTCAGACAGTATTGCAAACCATTTGTACTAGTATACTTAACTGACATATTAATGTTAAAGCAAACAAAGTATCATTTAACCTTAAGAGAAAAGGGACAGGAGAAATTGTTGACGAACCAGTTCGGGCAAAGGGAGGTGAGCAGAAGGAGTTTTCTTGGGCCGGTAGGGACAGCACATTGGGCATCTTGCAAGGAAGGCTTCTGATTTGGGTGGAGCCTCCAGCGACAGATGGAACAGGGCCTACACTGGTAGTCACCAAGTACTTGTTACCAGTGATCGCATGATACAAGACTTGTCTGGTAAAGACAGCCATAATGAGCTATCGAAGTCCTGTCTTTTTATGGCCACAAAGTCCTCTGGTGAAGACTGACAGCGGAAGTGTGGAAGTTTGGTTACATCTTTATCTGGTCGGATACAGTGCTTATTCATGAGGCACGCATCTGGTCCTTGTTGACATGCTGCCTTTTAAAATATAAAATGGAGGCCAGGCACGATGGCTCAAGCCAGCACTTTGGGAGGCCAAGGCGAGAAGATTGCCTGAGCCCAGGGATTCAAGACCAGTCTGGGCAACTTGGTGAGACCTCGTCACTACAATAAATAAAAAAATTTAGCTGGGTATGGTAGCGTGCGCCTGAAGTTTCAGCTGCTTGGAAGGCTGAGGTGGAAGGAATGTCTGAGCCCTTTAGGTCGAGGCTGCAGTGGCTGTGAGTGTGCCATTGCACTGCAGCCTGGGCGACAGACTGAGACTCCAACTCAAAAATAATAATTTAAAAACAATGTAAAATGGGCCTGGCATGATGGCTCACGCCTGTAATCCCAGCACTTTGGGAGACTGAGGCAGGAGGATTGCTTGAACCCAGGGGTAGGAGACCAGTCTGGGCAACATAGCCAGACCTCATAGCTAAAAAAATAAATAAATAAATAAAAATTAGCCGAGTGTGTTGCCATGCACCTGTACCTGTTGCCCCAACTACTCAGGAGGCTGAGGCAGAACAATAGCCTGAACTCAGGAGGTCAAGGCTGCAGTGAGCTGTGATTATGCCACTGCACTTCAGCCTGGGCAACAGAGATTCTGACTTAAATAAATAAATAAATAAATAAAATGTAAAATGGAATATTTTTCTAAGATGAAATTACTTATGTCAAGAGTGCACTATATACCCAGTGATTATATAATATCAACATGACTGTAATGGGTAAGGACTCTTTCTAGTTTTTTAAGCTATCACTGTAATGGCTTTTTTTTTTTTAATACTGGCGAAGTTTTTCATGAAAGTGTCTGGAATATTATATATTAGAAAGAACCAGCTGGGCTCGGTGGCTCAGCCTGTAATCCCGCGCTTTGGGAGGCTGAGGTGAGTAAATTGCCTGAGCCTGAGGGTTCGAGACCTGCCTGGGCAACTTGGCGAGACCTCATCTCCACAATAAATCAAAAAATTAACCGGTCGTGGAAGTGTGCGCCTGTAGTTCAAGCTACTTGGAAGGCTGAGGCGAAGTGATCGCCTGATCCTAGCAGGTCGAGGCTGCGGTGTGGCCGGGAGTGACCACTGCACTCCAGTCTGGGCGGCAGAGTGAGACTCCAATTCAAAAAAAAAGAAAAGAAAGAAAGGAAGAACCAGTCCAGGGGAAAGGGAGATGAATTTCCCAGGAAATTCAAGGAACATAAAGAGACTGAGGACTCGAAAATTTTAGGATGAATTGTTGTGATGTCATGAACAAAAGTAGGGAATTTAGATGAGGAAATAATCCTCATAGTTGTGTGGTGTTCAGGGATGGACATGGTTGTGTTTTGTTTTGTTTTTTTTCATGAATGAAGGACACACGATGTTAAGCCAATACAGAGTCTTTTATTTTGACCATGAATTCCCTCCCTCCCTTCTTTGTCCCTCTTAGCTTCCGACCCCTCCAACTCTTCTGTTACTCTGCTTCATTCTCATCCATTTGTAACCTTTATTTTCTATTAATTATGATTGTTGGTGTTCATTATGTTAAAAAGCTTACTCTTAAAACTTATCTTGGCCCATCTGACAGTACTTAGAGACAGTAATGATTAAGGCAATGGAAACATTTAAATGGAATGCATGATAGCTTTAATTGTGATCTTACAGTGATTTTAACATAAGATATTTTTCATCATAAAAGTATAAAATAGTACCAGACAAATTTTCATTCATCAAAGGAACACATAGATAAATGCCACTGATTTCTGAAGTTAAACTAATGAAATTAAATTACGTTGTGTGATATTGTGAACTATGTATATCCTGGCACAGAATTCCTAAAAGCCTTGGTAGCTCCCTGATGATGAGTGTCTTTTGCACGCTAATATGGTTCATGGCCTCTAGATAGTTTTGGGCTGGGGGCAGGTCAGCAGAAGGACCAAGACATGATTAGAGGGTAGTCCTATCCCCAACCTCCTGGGCTGAAGATTGAGGAGATCACCAGTGGCCAATGAAGTAATCAATCATGCCTACATAATGAAACCTCTATAAAAACTCAAAAGGACAGGGTTAGGGAGCTTTCTGATAGCTGAATGCATGTGGGGCGTTTCTGGAGTTGGTGTGCCCAAGAAGACATGGGAATTCCATGCCCTTCCTGCATACCTGTCCTGTGCATCTTTTCCATCTGGCTGTTCATCTGTGTCCTTTGTAATATCCTTTGTAATAATCTGGTAAATGTGTTTTCCCTGAGTTCTGTGGGCTACTCTAGTAAATTAATGGAACCTGAGAAGGGTGTGGGAACCCTGATTTATAGTTGATTGATCAGAAGCATAGGCCACAACCTTGGGCATGCCACTGGCATCTGAAGTGGGGGATATCTTATGAAACTGAGGCCTCAATTTTGGGAGCTGACACTCCAGGTAGAGAGTGTCAGAATTGAATTGAATTAGAGAACACCTAGTTGGAATGTGGAGAAACACCCCTGCACATCTGGTGTCAGAAGGGTTGTACTGAATAATGAGAGAGAGCCCTTTGCTTTAGTTTTTCACAAATCCCAGATAAATTAAATTAAAAATGCTCATAGATGAATGCCTTTAATTCTTCTTTTTTGGTAAATTATTAGCTTTGAAAATATTTTTTCCTATTTCACTTTTGAAACTAGTATAAGCAATTTAGTTTCTAGGCCAAAACAGAGATCCTATTATTCTTTTTGATGCATGGGTGTCATCATGTTAATGCTAATTTGGGTTATATGTATTCATGAAGAGTAAACATCAGACTCATTTTAGTGCCTGATTTAAGCCTGCAACCGACTTTCACATCAGAATGGTAAACCCTAAAAATTAGAGATTTGTATGGAACATGGAGCTGTATATGCCTAAGACTTCAGCTTTAGAACACCTTAGTAATTATTAGCAATGGAATCCGTGTTGTTAACATTGGACAGTGTTTGAATGTTTTGTGATAGTTTATAAGGTTGATTACTCCAGCCTCAAGTGGAAGCTTAGAAAGAAGAGCAGCAAATGCTAAATCTTTGTGACAGTCCCTGGAGCAACATTTCAGTCTGAGGCTCTGAGTTATGTGGGTCTCAACCTCTTTTCTTCCCCTACCCCTTTCTGCGACTCATCATCATCATCACCATCATCTGTTCCGATAATGTCTGTTCAGAACTCACAGGTCCCCGGGGAGGAGAGAGAGGGGAGAGTCCTGTTATAAGCATGCTCACTGCAAACCTTTCACCTTGCTGTCAAGGTGACAAATGTTTGTCCTTAAGGGAACACTGGAGGTTAAATCACCAGTGTTTTTCTCACTTATCTTCTTCCCCATGCTATCCAAGCTCTTAGCCAAATCTGTGGCTAAAATAATCTCAGAAAAATTAAGCCATTCTTAACCTTTATGGACCTAGCTCAGGGATGTGTTTTGTGCAGGCTCAAAGTACTATCTATATTATGTATTGCTGTCTAAGTAAGTAGAATTTGCTAGACGTCATTATACTTGTACATTTTTATTTCAGGGCTTATTCAGAAAGAAAATATTTGAGAAATACTCAGTACAGTTTTGGGAGAAAGTATTGGAAACATTGCAAATACAATTGTGATAAGGGGAGCAATAACTTATTTTTATGTCAGCATGTGCTAAGGGTATACACGTACTCACAGAGAAGACATCAAAACCTGTGTGAACAACCCTGGAGACGAGAGTTGCTCTGATTTCTCCATCCCTTTTTTTGGCCCATTCCACTCTCCATAAAGTAGTTAATATTATCATGAAAGATGTTTATGTCATTTTTCTGCTTAAAATCCTTCAGCATTTTTCTTGAGATAAATAACACAGTCCCTTACATGGCTCACAAGATTCTGCATGGCCTACTATTTGCTCCCCTCACCAACCTTTGCCCATGCCAACCTTCTTCATCCCTAAGGCTTCTTCACTGACCTCCTACTCTGTATGGAGGCCATGGAAATGTACAAAACACATTAAAATTTGTGGAGCGTACATTCTAGTGAGGAAATATAGCAACTAAAATATAAAGTTTTATGATTAAAATATGTATATATGTCATATGGATAAAATTTAAACCCATCTAGAAAGCTAGATGGGTTACAATTTTAAAAAGGTTTGTCTGGCTTTTTTTTTTTTTTTTTTTTTTGAGTTGAGACTCTCACTCTGTTGCCCAGGCTGGAGTGCAGTGACATAATTATGACTCTCTGCAGCCTCCACCTCCTGGGATCAGGTGATCCTTCCACCTCAGCCTCCCAAGTAGCTTAGACGACAGGCATTGCCACTATGCTCAGCTAATCACCAGTGTTTTTCTTACTTACCTTCTTTCCCATACTATCCAAGCTCTTAGCCAAATCTGTAGCTAAAAGAATCTCAGAAAAACTAAGCTACTCTTAACCTTTTTAACTTTTTTGTGGAGACGAGGCCTCAGTATGTTGCCCATGCTGGTATCAAACTCCTGGACTCAAAAAATCCTTTGCCTCGGTCTCCCAAAGTGCTGTGATTACTGGACATTTGAGCAAAGACTTAAAGGAGGCAAGGGAGTCATGGAAATATCTGGGGACATAGTGTTTGTTCTATACATAAAGAACTCAATGTGCAAAGGTTCTGAGGTGGGAGAATGGGTGGAACACAGAAGACAGTTGAGAGAAATTCAGAAATGGAACAAGGATCCAGATTGTGTACTTAGAGCCCTGTGGATCATTGTAAGGACTTTTGATTTTAAATCTCAATGAGATGGGAAGAACAGGCAAGCTCTGAGCAGAGCAGCAACATGGTCTGTCTTCATGACCACCCTATTGAAAATGAATTGTAAAACTAAGGGTAGGAGTAGGAGACCAGTTCAGAAATAGTTGCATTAGTTCAGTCGGGAGATGACAGTGACTTAAACAGGGTGGTAACTCCCAAAAAGAGCACATTGCAGCCTCGGGGTATTCTCATGAGTTGTTTCCCAGATGGATTTTTCCTCTCTTCTAAGGGTCAACTTCAGGGATCAACTACTTACTTCCTAAGTTTCAGCTTAAATATCACTTTTTCTTAGACACATTCTCTGACATGTCTCTTCTAGATCAGCTTCTCTTTCTGAATACTGTCCTAGTACATGGTACAGTTCCTTTTAAAGTGCCTGTTTGGACTTTAAATAATTAGTCGTGTAACTTTTTAATGCCTGTCTTCTGCTACCAGGATATAAGTTCTATGAGAGGAAGGGTGAAGTCTCACTTGTTCCTAGCAGGAGCCCTAAGTCCTGTCTTCTTTTTTGAGTTGGAGTCTCATTCTGTCCCCGACTGGAGTGCAGTGGCCGCTCCCGGCCACCACAGCCTCGACCCGCTGGGCTCCGGCGATCCTTCCGCCTCAGCCTTCTGAGTAGCCGGAATTACAGGCGCGCTACCACGCCTGGCTAATTTTTTGATTTATTGTAGAGATGAGGTCTCGCCTGCCCAGGCGGGTCTCGAACCCACCGGCTCAGGCAATCCACTCACCTCAGCCTCCCAAAGCACGGGATTACAGGCTGAGCCACCAAGCCCGGCTAGTCCTGTCTTTTTATGGACACAAAGTCCTCCAGGGAGGACTGATTGATAGTGGAAGGGCAGATGCTTTTCTTTGTCCTTATCTGGCTTGATGTGGTCCTTATTGATGAGGCACAGCATCTAGTCCTTGT
Source organism: Carlito syrichta (assembly GCF_000164805.1). Taxonomy (NCBI): domain Eukaryota; kingdom Metazoa; phylum Chordata; class Mammalia; order Primates; family Tarsiidae; genus Carlito; species Carlito syrichta. The sequence continues at coordinate 70,792 of NW_007232084.1, forward strand.
TGCCATGATGCCTTTTAAAATGTAAATGTAAAACTCTAAGATGGAGTTACTTATGTCAAGGGTGTACTATACCCCCAGTGATCATATAATATCTGCATGAATCTCTAATGGGTAAGGACTTGCTCTAGTTTTTAAAGTATCACTATAAGATAAAAATACTTGGCCTGGGCTCAGTGGCTCAGCCTGTAATCCCAGCACTTTGGGAGTCCAAGGTGAGTGGATTGCCTGAGCGGGCAAGTTCGAGACTCACCCAGGCAACTTGGTGAGACCGCGTCTCTACAATAAATAAAAAAGTAGCCAGGCATGGTAGCACGCGCCTGTAGTTCCGGCTACTTGGAAGACTGAGGCGGAAGGATCACCGGAGCCCAGAGGGTCAACACTGGGGTGGCTGTGAGTGTGCCACTGTGTTCCAGCCTGGGTGACAGAGTGAGACTCCAACTCAAAAAAAAAAAGATAAAATTACTTGGAATTAAGATGTTTTGGAATTTTTAAAGATGTTTTGGAATCTTAAAGGAGTTATCTCCGGCTATCTAAGAAAATCAGTTTATGTAAAAAATCAACTTATGTATTATTTTACAATGATCCTAGATAAATATGGGTTTTCCATACATATATACACACATATATCTATTTAAGTATAAAGGACGCTTTAAAGGAAGAGAGAAGTTTAAATAGTCCTTCAGAATCCCGGGTAATTCAATCTGGCTGAAATTTTAAAACTTTGTATAAGAAATATTTACTGAGTATTTACTGTGTGCCTGGAACTAAGCTAGACATTGGGAATGGAGTGATGAACAACCAGGTATGATTCTTGCCCAGACAGAGTTTATATTCAACAGAGAGACAGACAACAGATCAAATAATTACATTATAAGTGCATGCTGTAAAGGCAATAGGCAGAGAGATAGTATGCCAGAAATTGCTCCATTTCATTGTAATTCTTTTCCCAGCTACTCCTCATTTTTTTCTCTCCCAAGATAATTTGTGTACCAGAAATTTACATGTTTTGCTTAAATCCTCTATTGAAATTGTGTACTAGAGGATGAATAATGTGAGGTATTGACAATAGGTTGGCAGACAGTCAAAATCTAGTTGATGTTTATGTTGATATGATCCATACAATTGTGACATGGGTCATGTTAGGCAGGTTTAAGCTAGAAGAGCATCATTTTAATAACTATTCAGTGTAATAATAATGCACTTAGTAGAGGTATTTGTGTGCTTTATAAATGATATCAGTCATTACCATTAGTTTTTTTCTTTCCTTTGCACCTAAAACAGATACTGATTGTAGAGAAAGTAGATGTTATTTTTACCATACACGATTAATGTTTGAAGGAGATATAGACTATAACAAATGACAAAATTAATTAGTCCACTTGTTTTCAAATTACCTTTTGTTAAGGTAAAGGAAAAACCTTTCAGGAGATCATGTGAATTACTCCCCATCTCTTTTGGGCCAAGTAATTATATTTTATGATGTAATTCTTTTTGGTTAGATGGACAGAGTAAAGATAAAAGACTACTATAGAGATAGCAGCACACTTCACAGCCGACTGAAGCAGGTGTTAGAAATGCAGATGAAGTGTATTGACTAAAGACTATACAAATTTGAAGTGAAAGTGCCACTGGTCTGCACGTGGTGTTCTGCACATATGAAGTTTCAGGTAGTTAAATTATTCATTTTATTGTGTGAACTAGTTCAGGAGTTAGGGAAAAGGTGCCTTTTACATTTAAACTGTTAGTTCCCGTCTTCTTTTTATCTGCACTTGACAAGCAAAATGAGTTTCATTATGTTAGTTTTATTCCAGCAAGTGAGTGACTTGCGCCTCTGTATTTTAAAAAGTACGCCTAGAAACATAACCCATAGGCCAAAGTGACAATATAAAACCATAGAAAGTCAAACTTATTTTTCTTGCTCACGTTTGTTCTAATAGAAGTCACTAAAGACAAATGTGAAAGTAGCTATTTAATTATTATCAGCACCCTATGAACTATTTCTCAAATGCCTGTATGTACACTATTATGAGCTGGATTTGATTTTTAAAAATAAGGCATTTCTTATATCTTTTAATTCAAGAGTTTTGAGGTGTTTTTTTTTTTTAAGGACAAAACAACTATTTAATATGTCATTTTATTTTTCTTTCTTTCTTTATTTTTTGAGTTGGAGTCTCACTCTTGTTGCCCAGGCTGGAGTGCAGTGGCACACTCATGGCCATCGCAGCCTTGACCTGCTGGGCTTAGGCGATCCTTCTGAAAGAAGTTCGGTGCCAGTAATGACTCCACACCCGGCCAGGACCAAGAGATTTATTAAAGCGGCTATTACAGAGGGGATCTGTAACTGGGAAAAAAGAAAAAGAGAGAGAGAAGGAGAAAGTAAGAGAGAGAGAGGAAGTGGGAGAGAGGCGGGGAGAGAGCTGCAGAGAGGGAAAGCGCAACAGAGAGAGAGAGTTGCGGGAAGCGGGCTGTATTTATTAGGCTGACAGGGGCCGGAAGGGGCCGTGCTGTGTTCCTATTGGAGGAGCTGCATGGGAGCAGGGTGGGGCCAATGCCATGTTATAGTCCTATTGGACGCATAACAAAGCTGGCTACAGATTGGAGGCTTGCAGGTTTGAAATTCGGCAGGGGAATGTTTGAAATTCTCATGCAGGGAATTGTGCTCACAGAAGCCGGGACCTAGAGCCTTTGCTGTCTGGTGTGTTGGTGCCATTTTGGGAGCCGCCCCTCTGGTCGCTTCCTGCACCCTTCACCTTCCATCTCAGCCTTCCAAGTAGCTGGAACTACAGACACACGCCATTGCACCCAGCTAGTTTTTGTGATTTATTGTAGAGATGAGGTCTCACCAAGTTGCCCAGGCTAGTCTTGAACCCCCAGGCTCAGGCAATCCTCTTGCCTCAGCCTCCCAAAGTGCTGGGATTACAGCACTTTGTAATTTTAAAGCAGAGTTTCATTTGAAGGGAAATGTCGCTATTGCTGGAATTCTTTCTTTCTTTCTTTCTTTGTTCATTTTGTGTTTTGGTGTCATGAGGTATCTGACCCTGCCACAGGGGACCACCCAGGTACACAGAGGTTGATACCAGAATCATAACACCTGCTTTTGGTGAATTTGGATCACTTCAAGACACCCAAAGAAGCTTGACACATGTCTGATAGGAACACATAAACATGTAATCCTCATTTTAAAGGTGAAGAAGCTAGAAGAAGCTATGAGAAACTATCCCTTAAAAAAATATATTAAATCTCCACTGAGATTCAGTTATGGAACTACAGTAAATCCCCTACATATAAACCTTCAAGTTGCAAACTTTCAAAGATGTGAAAGTGTGTTTGCAGTATTTGAGGAGGCACTTTTGGTTTCTTTTTTGAGTTGGAGTCTCACTCTGTTGCCCAGGCTGGAGTGCAGTGGCACGCTCACAGCCACCACAGCCTCTACCTGCTGGGTTCAGGTGATCCTTCTGCCTCAGCCTTCCAAGTAGCTGGAATTACAGGAGTGAGCCACCGCACCCAGCTAAGGCACTGTTAGTTTTTGAGATTCAAGACCCAAACGCAGAATGGTACACAAAGGTTGCAGCAGCCATTCAGAATGCAGTCCAGTGCTACTGTGTCATCTATGATGAGTAAAAAAAAGTACTACCCAGACATCACTGAATCGTTCTTTCTAGAGGAGAGATAGAATTGAATCCAGCAAGGAACCAGAACCTGTGCCGTCAACGTCAGGCTGAGTGAAATTGCAACTTGCCCTCCATCTCCTATTGCTGACAATCCTTCAGCTCTACCATCTCCCACCTCCTCTCCCTCCTTCAGTCAGTAACAGTTCTTGCTTGTTCACTCAATACCAGCCTCTGTTTGCCAGCTGTGGTATTGCACTATAGTACTGTATTTTCAAGGTACTGTCAGATAAAAAATGTTGCATTTTTTGTGTTTGTTTGCTTTTATGTACTATTTGTGTGAAAAGTAGTATAAACCTATTACAGTACAATATTATATAGCTGATTGTGTTAGTTGGATACCTAGGCTAACTTTGTTGAACTTACAAAAAAATTAGACTGATGAATGCACTATTGGAATGGAACTCATTTGTAGGTGACTTTCTGCACTGAAATTTTGACTCAATCTGTACAACTAGGTAGGTTTAAAATATTTTTCTTTTGGCCTTTAGGACAAAGAGCTTTAGAGTCCAACAGGCTCAGATTAGAATCGTGTTTCTATCTGTGATAAATTATGTAACTTTGGACAACTTAATTAATATCTCTTGATTCAAATTTCTCTAAATGTAAAATGAGAATAATAATAGTACCTATTCCTAGGGATTGTTGTGAAATTGAATATAAAACAGTGGGCCTGGCACATTGTAGGAACTTCATGTATGTCTATACTTTCCTTTATATTATAGCAGTAACTTTCCATGAAGAATATCTCGCCTCTGCTATATTCTCATTTTAATTTGATAGGACCATTTTAGAAGCTGTAGAACTGCATTCGAAGGTTGATGTAGGCTGGGTGTGGTTGCTCAAGCACTTTGAGAGGCCGAGGCCAGAGGATTGCCTGAACCCAGGGATTCGATACCAGCCTCTGCAACTTGGTGAGACCTCGTCTCTACAATAAATCAAAAAATAAGCTGACGTGGTAATGTGTGCCTATAGTTCTGGCTACTTGGAAGGCTGAGGTGGAAGAATCGCCTGAGCCCAGCAGGTCAACGCTGGAGTGGCTGTGAGCATGCCACTGTACTCCAGCCTGGGCGATAGAGACTTCGACTCCAAAAAGAAAAAAAGAAGGTTGAGTTAGCCTTTTTTTCAGTTTTAGTTGGCTTTGTAGTTAAAGATTTTGGAAAGAGTTTTGAGATACACAGCCTTTCATTGGTGTGGTCTGATATATAGTGGAAGTATGAGGTTTGAGATCAAAATATCTTTGTTCATTTTTTGACTAATTTTAGGACTGCAGACAAGTCATCTAAATTATTTGGCCTCCATTTTCTCATTTGTGTAGTGGAGAAACATAATAACACCTATCTCACCTTGCTGGATTATGGTGAGAATCAGATGAGAATGTGTGTGCGAGATACTTTGTACCATTAAATGTTCTTAAAAGTTAAGCAAGCTATTATCACCTGTAATTTATCGTTAGTTAATATATCATGTGTGCCCTCCTTTCCACTGGAAGTCACAAGTATGCTATGAAATATTAAGATTAATTGCTTGTTTTTACAGCAGAAGATATCACTTTTCATGATCCCTTACTAGTAAATTAAGTCTAATAATTTGATATCTAACTTAGATATTAAACTGATATGGTTAAAAATTCATGAACACATATAACAGTGTTATCAACACAGGATTATTTCTGCCATAGTCATTTGTAGCTTAATAACTTATAAAATAAGTGGGATTGTGAGGCAATTGTTCTATTTATCAGGTTCTTGACTAGTTACCATAGCATGGATTAACCCAGTATAGAATAACTCTTGCTTCTCATTAGTTCACAAATGAGCTATTTCTCCCATTTTAAAATTAAGATATAATTTACATACAGTAAATTCACCCTTTTTAAAGTATATAGTTCTGCAAGTTTTTATCATTGGTTAACATATAGCCACCACTATAAGCAAGATGTAGAACATTCCGTCTCCCTCAAAGTTTCTCTCTGCCCCTCTGGAGGCAACGCCTCTAATCCTCATCCTTCCTGTCCCCTGATAACCACTGGTCTATTTCTTGTCTCTTTAGTTATACCTTTTCCAGAACACCATATAAATTGAATCCCACATTATATAGTTTGAGTTTGACAAGTGTGGCTTTTTTTTAAATGTACCATTTCAATACCTTTTTTTTTTTCCATTTGGAAGCAAAAGTGTTATGGCATTTATTATTTAAAAGAGATTTCCAAAGTTGCATTCTTTTTGGAATGTGCTTTTCATTTATTGAGAAACACAGGTTTATGTTCTTGACTCATATATTTATAGAAAGTTTGAAAGTACCTAATATTCCCAAACCTTTACCCCATTTACAAATTCTCTGTGTGTTTCATATATTGCAAAAAAAGTTAAATTATCTTTCAGAATGTCTGAAGATATGTTTACTCCCATGTTTTCAGTTCACAGTTTTTGTTTCTTAATAACCAAAACACTTGAATTTAGGAATTTACAGTTGGGTGTGGTGGCTCAAGCCTGTAATCCCAGCATTTTGGGAGGCTGAGGCGTGAGGATTGCCTGAGCTTAGGAGTTCAAGACCAGTCTGGGCAACTTGGTGAGACCTCATCTCTACAATAAATCATGAAAAAAATTACCCAGGCTTGGTGGCACATGCCTGTAGTTCCAGCTATTTGGAAGTCTGAGGTGGAAGGATCGCCTGAGCCCAGTAGGTTGAAGCTTCAGTAGTCGCGAGCATGCCATTGCACTCCAGCCTGGGCAACACAGTGAGACTCTGACTTAAAAATAAAAAGAATTTACTTTGGCTTTAGGAATTTCCACTTAGCTGCAGAATTAGCACCTAGTGCTGACATAATATATTAAAATTTCTAGGATACTGAAGTTCTGAGCTCTGAAGAGTACAATAGAAATTAATAGCTTTAAAGCTAATGTCACCCCAGTAAGGCTTAAAGTGGTAAAGATGTTAATAGATAGTAAAGCAATAGATAATCTGGGAAGAACAGGAGGGATATATTCCTACAAAGTTGAGAACTATAGGATGCTTCAGAGAAAAAAGATTTGATTTAATATCTTTCATTCACTAGTATGCATCAGTCAACTTTAAGCACTATAAATATTTTTTATTCTGAATAGTAAGATAATGGAAAGTAGACAGTTGCTGATCTTGGTTCTGATGTTCAACAATGTAATCAAGTCCCAACTTCTTTCTGCCTCTCTGCTCGGCCATACTCAGCTGTGGGTCTTTTATCCTCGTCCTTTGTTACTTCAATAGGTAACATAGCAAGATGGCTGCTAAGGCTTGAGGCCTTGTATTTTTGTTCAAGTTAGGAAGAAAGGGAGAAGGCATTGCTAGTAAGCTTTCCTTTTATCTGTGTCCTTTTGTAAGAAAAAGTATTCCCAGGTGGCCCTCAGTGAGTTTCCCTCATATTTCATTGGCCAGAACTGGATCACAGGATCACTACTAGCTGTAAAGAAAAGAGAAACTGAGTATCTATCAAAGGGAACAGAATTTGGCTTATAAACATGCTTCCTGGCCTTTTTCTCTTTATGACATGTAGGAAATGGTAAACATTTGTTGTACATCCTGAGAATAAACAGAGTGCTTCTTCTGTTGTAGGCCCAGTCCTTCTGCACTGAGAGTTAAGAGGAATCAATAGCTCAGCTATCTACCATTATTTGAGGCACACATTGCTTGGGAATATGACTGGTTTAGACCAATGATGAATCATATCCTAGATTGGGACTTATCGTTGCACCAAACAAAACAGGATTCTGTTAGCATGTAAGGTAGGAATGGCTATTAGGTAGGCAGTTAGTAGAGACTGGCACAATAGCTGTTTGCTTAAAAATATAGATTTGGTTTTAAAATATGCTACATTTGCATTTGAATAATGTGTCTGTTACTCTCAGAAGTCACTTTTTTTCCCTTTAATAATCAAACTACTGTAGTGTGGGGGAAATGGGAGTTATTGTTTGATGGCATAATGTTTTAGTTATGCTAGATGAGTAAGTTCTAAAGATCTGTGGTTGATCTGCTTGTAGTTGATAATGCTTACAATTGATAATGCTTACAGTAGATAATACAGTATTGTGCACCTTAACATTTGTAAAAAGCATAGATCTCATGTTAAGTGGCCTCATCACAAAAACAGAGGAACAAAGGGACACAAGGAAACACGGAGAGGTTTTGTATATAATTAGGTTAGGTATTTTCATAGGTTTAAACTCATCAAATTGTACCCACTAAATATATGCAGTTCTTTGAATAGCAATGATTCCTCAATAAAACTGCTTAAAAATTAGTGAAACTATACTGTCAAAAGGATTGGAGTTGGAAAGTTGACTTCTTTTCTCAGGTGTGCTTTCAACTTCATTGGTCATCGTCTGACTTCTGCATACATAAAGTTATTCTGTTTTTCTCAATAAGGAAAGCAAGGAGCAGAAAGGGCCCATTGCCAAAGTTGTTTGAGTTTATATGTGAAAGTCCAGAATGGCATAGTAAACTTATGTGGAAGGATCCTGGAACTGCATTGAGTAGATGTGTGGTGGTTGGCTTCTTACAGTCAAATTGCCAGGAGTGATCTAGCAGATACTTGTGTCTCTAGTGTAGTCAAGCAACTCTTCTTGTGAGTTTTCCACAACAGAGAGTAGAGAGATCAGGTTCCGGGCTTGACAAGGCTTTACCCTGTAAAGGACCCATGCAGAGCTTATGGATGAGAACATGGAACTTTAAGTCTTGTATGTGCTAAAATAAATAGAAGGTAGAAACAAGATTAGTTCATATATTAGGTATTTAAAAACAATTTTTTAAAAAAATTTCTCTATAGCAAAATTTCCTTAAAGCCCAGAGGCCCCAAATCCCAATAACTTCTTAAAATTTATATTTAAATATCTTCTATTGTTGCATATGTTTTTGTTTCTCTTTTCTCTTTCTTCCTTTTTTGAGTCAGGGTCTCATTCTATCTCCAAGGCTGGAATGCAGTGGCACAATCACAGCTCACTATAGCCTTGATCTCCTGGGGTTCATATTATCAACAGAGTGAGACTCCAACTCAAAAAAAAAAAAAGAAGAAGAAGAACAGAACCTACAGAATGCCTAACTAATCTAAACCTGAAGCCGTTTTCTAGGTCTTATAGGTTATTTTATTTTATTTTATTTTTTATTTTAAAGTTGTAGTGTACAGTTCAGGACTAGGTATTCAAGTGGGCATCATACAAGTAAAGTTTGGGCCTCCCTTTGGTTCCCACTTTGCCTGGTTGAGATCAGGAACCCTTACTGATGTTGCATACCACCACCACCCCAACCCCACCCCCACACTCCCCGCTCCCCAGCAGTATCCTGCTACTGCTAATTCCTTTTTCATAGTATTATCTTAAATGTTTAGGGACTGCTTATGAGTGAGAACATGTGGTACTCTGTTCTTTGTTTCTGTTATAGATCATTGAGTATTATAGACTCTAAATCCATCCAAGTTGCCGCGAAGTTCATGTTTGCCCTTCTTTATAGCTGCGTAATATTCCATTGTGTGTATATACCGCATTTTTTTTATCCAGTCCAGTTTCAATGGACAGCACGGTTGGTTCCATGTTTTGCTATTGTGAATAGTGCTGCAATAAACATGCACATGCAGCTATCTTTTTTGCAGAATGACTTGAGTTCCTCGAGGTACATTCCCAGCAGGGGGATTGCTGGGTCATATGGAAGGTCAACTTCTAGGTCTTATCTTGTAGGTTATTTTAAGAGAACTCTGGATCTCAGTTGTTCTACACCCTGGCAATCTGTTTAGACAGTAACTGCCCTTTGTTGTACAAGGTGCTCTGCAGTATGTACAACACATACTGTAAATGGTTTTATGGAAAAGATATGATTTTTTTTCCAAAATATTCCTCAGTCCTTAATCTACAAACTCAGTTTTTCTCTTGAAGAAGATAAAAAATATAGGATGAGCAAAATCATGTATTGTCTTGTAAGTGGTATTACAAAGGAGCTGAAAAACTCCACTTCTACCTCCAAGATTATATAGGATTAAGAGTAAGTTAGTTAAAATAGTCAAATGCTTAATTATTAACTAGTCCTTCCAGAATTTGAATATCCAAAGTATTTTTGCATATTTACCTAGTTAAGCTTTTAATCATAACAAAATATATATGGTAGATAGAGAGACAAATATAAAAGAACTATATTTTCTCAATTATAAAACAATTCTCAGTTCTTCATTCTCTTCAGAGTTACTCCTTTTACTCCTGTGTTTAAATAATTTTTCCCTCGTGGATGGAGCTGACAGCATTTTCCAAATTGATTTTCTATCTGTAATATTCCAATCATATTTCAACCCTCATTAAAGATCTTTTCATCATTTCTCTGACTCCATTAGTTGTGGCAGCATCTCAAAATCTGGTTTTCTTGGTAAATTTCATTATTGTGGTTGCCAAGTCATTATAAAATGATCAGAGGAGTAGGAGGGAGGCAAGAAAAATTGACATATGAAGACAAAGTGAAAGATTAGAACTCTTTGCCCTAGAAAGTAAAAAAATCTATCAAATCATGAATGGCTTGGGTATGATATGAGCATGGACCAAGATGGTTGATCTGGAAATAGAAAGTTGAAGGGACATTCTTGAAACTTTTTTAGAAAATGAGTCGTGCTATTAAACAGAGACAGAAAACTAATTTTAAAAAGGCTTACGTGAATGTATTTCAGAACTGGTGAGAAACTAAGATATAATGAATCTTCCTGTAAATTACGAGCACATCCTAATTAATTACATCATTGTGCTAGACATGCTTTCTTATTGTTTTATCATGTTCTCTAGGACATCTTTTAGTAACAGATTTTGCACTGGTTAAGCAAAATGGGAACTGACTTAGAAAAATAATCCCTATGCTGTTTTCATGTAAGTTTGGCAAACAAGACTGGTAATAACCAAAACCACTGCAGGGTATGTCAGAAAAGACCAAATCTTCAGCTTGTGTTTACAGTGGTATGCCAGTGAACCCATCTTCTGTAAAGGACGTGATTTTGTATCCAAAGTTCACACAACAAAGGAGAAACGTATAGACAAGAATGTTTTTATCGTTAATATATAAGAAACTCTTACAGATTAAGAATTTTTTTTATATATCCATAGAAAAATGAGCAAAGATCTTAAACTGGTCATTCATAGAAAAACAACCACTGATGAGCAGCAAACCTATGAAAAGATATGCCGTTGATAGCACATTCTTACCAGCAATAGGACCTGTGAACCTTATTAAACTTTGTTCAATTTATAGGTGAAAAAGGATGGTAAGAATGGAAATATACACTGTTGGTGAGTATGTAAATAGGTATAGTCTTTCTAGTTTGTAGTTTAAAAATAGGAATAAAAATTAAAGACACTTAGGATAACAACAGCAAAATAATAATAAAGTCTATCAAAGCCATCATGGACTTCTTGTCATCCTAGACACTTTGCATGTGTTATATTTTTTCCTCACAATAATGACTGTTACTCCTATATTAGAATTGAGAAAATCAAGACTCAAAGACTGGAATTTTTTTTCTCCCAGGGTGATACAGCTATTAAGTGTGGATCAAGATTTGAACTTAACATCTTTTTAACTCCAGATTTCACAGTGATAACCACTTTGCTGTTCAATTTGCTCTTGGTGGATCAGTTCTACTTCTAAACATTTATGTCAAAAAGACAAGTTGTACACATCAAACGCCCAAGTTGTCCACATAAGAATATATAGACTTTCATGGGTAGTTGCTAAGTATACATGCAGGTATCTGAAATGTAGCCTTGGGTGTGTTCAAGGTAGTTAGCTGGAACTGAGACTACAAATAAACCTGGGAACCTGAAAGGTGTCCTCTCAGTGAAAGTGGTACTAGAAATAGGAGAAAATAAGTTTCTCGGGGAAACATGAAAACTCATGCCTGTATCATAGGTGGTTGTGGAATATGAATGTATACTATTTTCATGGGACCAGAAACTCCAAGCCTAGAAATTAATGTTAAAACTAGTTCCAGACAGGAGTTCCAGAAAGAGAATGCCTGAGAATTTTTCAGAATTACTGAGCCATGAGTGCTTAGATCGAAGAAGATCACAGGTCCTAAGCAGGATAAGTTTAAATAAATCCACACCTATATAACATCATAATAAGATTTCAATACAACAAAGACTACAACTACTACTACTAATAGAAACAGCAAACACTTAGATAGTGGTTACTTTGTGCCAGGTAATCTTCTAAGCACTTTATATATACTCGTTTATTTGTAGATGTTAATTCATTATTACCCCAATTTTACTAAAGAGAAAAATAAAGCACAGAAAAGTTACATAATTTTCCCAAGTTGACACAGCTAGCCTGTGACTAAGCTGGAATTTGAACACAGAAAATCTAGTTCCCAAGTTTGTGTTCTTAACTACTACACATACAGAAAAGTTACATAATTTTCCCAAGATCACACAGCTAGTCTGTGACCAAGCTAGAATTTGATCACAGACAATCTAGCTTCCAAGTTTGTGCTCTTAACCACTATACAACTGTTCAAAGAAAAAAATTCTTCCAAACAGAGAGAAAACACAACTTTTTAAACAACAACAACAAACAACAATTAATTTGACCTTTGGCTTCCCTAAAGGAGTAATAGAGGCCGAAAAGATGATGGAATCTCCTCAAGAGGAAATGAAGTTAGAAATGATTACTAGCCTAGAAAGTTATTCCCAAATATATAGTCATTCAAGAGCAAGAGTAAGCTCTTTCTCTTCTTCATCCTGTCTCCTTGCCCAATTCCCTTCCTTTCTTTCCTCTTCTTTTCTTTAAAAAAATAGTTTTGATTTCCATCCCTCTCTTTGAGGCAGCCAGGCTTGGGGTGATCTGTGGGGTCAGAGATGAAGAGGTGCCAAGACCATTGGGGGTGTTGGGGCCAGGTCAGGGCTAAAGAGGTGACTGGGACAAGATCTTGGGAGATGGGTAAGACTAAGGAGGAAGTTGGGGCTGACAGGGCCAAAAGATTTATTACAAATAGTAGGTATGGGGAAATCAATAAATTAAGAGTGATAGGAGGCTGGGCTCAGTGTCTCAGCAGCTCAGCCTGTAATCCCGCGCCTTTTGGAGGCTGAGGTGAGTGGATTGCTTGAGCCCGCGGGTTTGAGACCCGCCTGGGCAGCAAGACCTCATCTCTACAATAAATCAAAAAATCAGCTGGGCGTGGTAGTGCATGCCTGTAATTCCGGCTACTCGGAAGGCTGAGGCGGAAGGATCGCCGGAGCCCAGCAGGTCGAGGCTGCGGTGGTCGGGAGCGACCACTGCACTCCAGTCTGGGCGACAGAGTGAGACTCCAACTCAAAAAAAAAAAAAGAAAAGTGATAGGAGCCTGGCTTCCCTCTGCTAGAGAAAAGATTATTATACAAATGTAGTAAGAAAGAAGACTAGAATAGATCCTGTGGATTGAAATTGGAGGTATCAGCATGTCCTCATGATTTCAAAATACACATAAGTAGACAGATATAAAATAGATATCAGTGTGAATATATACACATGCATATCTTTCCCACCTGTGTCCACTGAAAGGGCCTAAAATCAGTTTTTCCCAGTAGCAATAAGCATACCTAGTGCATGAGATCTTGTATTCTCCATGCTACTCTCTAGCTATGGGATATCATGTTTGCAACCCATTCTCAATTAGGTCTGAAGGTAATAGTTGAGTGTATGTGTCTTTATACTTCTTGTGATGGTTCAACAGATGTAAATTTTTATTCAATTCTAAACAGATCTATATAGTACCTAATTATCATCCTTTAACCTGGTTTTTAAAACTGTATCATAAAATTTATTTTGATCCAGTTTTTAGCTTAGTAATTGGCCTTTCCAAACCGAACAAAAATACTGATCTGAAACACTCCAAATGAGAAGTAAGTTATATTTGTTTATTATTTGACTTATTATTTTCCACATAATTTCTTCTCAATTTAGTATATTTTAAGCATACGTCATGGAAAGAGAATGGGATTTAGAGTCACACAAATTGACTTTATGCCCCAGTTGTTTCTTTGCAGCTATAGGAATTTGGGCAAAATTTTTATCTTTCTGGTCACCATTCCCTCATCCATAGGTGACTCAAGGGGTTGTTCAGGAACAAATGTAGAAAAATATGAAAAACTTAAACAGAGTTACTGGCATGTAAAAGGCATGCAGTAGGTGTCGCCTTCCTTCATTCTGTTCTTTCTTTATTCCTTCTCTCACCGAAAGTGGTCAGGCAGGTCTCCTGGGCACAGGGAAATACAAAGCTTATTAGTGAGGGACTACAGTAAGAGGGCTCTGTCTTTGCTCTTTTGTTCATATTTGGTCTCTCTACTTGTATCTCATTCTTACCTTCGTTTCTGTAATTAAGTCATCCATCATCATCCGGAAGATGAACCAAGCCAGACAGTGACCATAATTTGGGGAGCATAGGGGGAACGGGAGCACTAAGGGTTACTAAAGGACCATCAGCCAATGTAAGTGAGGAGAAGATTTTTCCAACCAGAAGACTATTATCGCCTGCTGTCAAGAAGCTTATGATCTCTAAGAAAAATGCTGATCAATCATAGCCAGATGACTTTGACTGAAGCTCCTCTTTAATTCCTTACTCAGCAAGCAAATTTTAGCTGCTCTGAGTCTTGGGGCCATCATTGTTTGCAATTTCTCTTCTTTCGCTGATGGCTTCATTTTTTTGTTGTTGTTCTTTTTGGGTATTTTTCTTATTACTAATCTTCTTTACATATATATATAGAAGTAGACATTCTCTAAATATCAGCATATACTTTCGACAGTTTCTTATCGTATGTTGTCTCATTTCTATTTCTTTTGTATTTTTCTTCTTCTTTTCATATCTGCAAGACCAGACAATGTGTGCTTTAAATAAACATCGTATGAGTATGGAAGGTAGGAGCCCTTACTGCCTGTTCATTCATGTCTGTCATCAGATATGACGTACAGTAAGTCCAGCAGGACCTGGAGCTTAGCTTACTTTTTTGGTTCTGTGGGAAATTCTGCAAGTCTAAAATGAGGGTCCTGCTCCCTAGCAAGATCTCAAGTGCTGAAATTCTGAGCCCACATCCTTACTTCCATTCTAATTCCTACCACAGTGTCTCACATCTAGTAGACGTTCAAAAAATGTTTCAATAAGCGTTTATTGTATCAGTGATTTAATACATAACTCGAGAGCCTGCTTTTCATCCCAGATATTTGTAATGAAACCTAGAAACCAGAATAAGACTGACTGTGGACCTCTACCTCTTTTAACACTTCCCAAATCCCCTCCAGCCACTGTCCTATTTCACCACTCTTCTTCCAAGAAAATTTGAAACAGCTGTCCCAATCTCCACTTGTATTGGTTCCATACCTCCCCCGACACCTCGAGCTTACTCTAATCGAGCCTTCCTAGCGCTCTACTCAGCACTTGGCTCTTGTCAAGGTCAACAGTGAGCTCCAGTTTCCAAGTCCAGTGGTGGTTTCTGTGTCTTTGTCTTACTCAAACAGTTGGCAGTACTAGACATGATTGATCACTTGCTCCTTGTAACGTGTTTTCCTTTTTCAATTCCCTGATACTTCCTTATGCTGGAGTTGCCATCTATTTCACTGACTGCTCCTTCCCAGTTTCCTGCACGGGGTCTCTGCTCCACAGAACCTCCAATATGTTTGAGGGTCTCGGGGCTTGGTTGTGGGTCCTGGCTTTTTCTTTGTTTATAATATTTCCCCAGGAAAATTCATTCCAATCCCATGAATTTATGTAACATCAAAATGCTTGTGCTGCCAAATTGATATCTTCAGCATTGATTTATCCCTTGAATGCCAAACTCATATGTCAAAATGCCTGTTTGGTGTTCCATCTTGAATATCTAATAGACATTTTGAAATTACCATGTGCAAAACAGAAGACTTAATCTCCCCATCGTCAAACTCCTTTTTTCTTTATATTTCTTATTTCAGTAAATGGCTCCACCCATTACTTGGATTTAAGAGTGTTCCTAGATTTCTCTCTTTCCTCATATCTAATTAATCAGATAACTCTATTGGATCTACCCGCAAATTATGTCTTGAGTTTATCAGCTTCTCTTCATCCTCACTGTCACTATTCAAACCCCAGATGCTACTAACTCTTGCCTGTTGGCATATCTTTCTGCGATTATTCTCTATTTAGTTCCCCTCCTCCTACTCGAATCCCTCTAAAATTCTGACTCCATACAGTGGCTAGAGTCATATGTTTATGATATAAAGCTTACATTGTATCATCACACTCTCTCCCAACTCTTTCCTGATTTTAAAACCTCCCTGGTCTTACTGTTGCCCTTGGGATAAAATCTAGACCCCTTATACCAACCAGTAAAACCCTATTATTATCTAGCCTATCTTTCCTCTGCATCCTCATTTTATACTACTACACTCACCATACTCAACAGCCTATAGCAACAAAGACTTTCTCCTCTCTAACACATCAAGCCTGTTTTCTCCTGAGGTCCTTGCAGTAGCCATCCCCTCTGTCTGGAACATTCTTTCCCCATATCTTCACTAAGCTGCCTCCTCTTGTCACTTCAGTGTCAGCTCAAATGGTAGCTCCTCAGTGGCCTTTCCTGAGTACCCTCCTAGTACTTTCTATCATGTCAACCTGTTTTATTTTCTTCACAGCCAAGTCAGCACTATCCAAAGTCAATCTTGTTCATTTCTCTCTTATCTGTCACCTCCTACTAGAGTGTAAGCCCTGAGATAGCAGAGTCCTTTCTGCCTTTTTCATTCCATACCCCTGCTGCTTACACAGTTCCTGGCACCTATTGTGTACTAAATATCTAAAGAACAAATGAACCATTCTCCAGGACTCAGCTAGAACAAAAACGCTGGGACTTTGGGAGTCTTACCAGTTGCTGGTCTGTGATACCTATTCACATGCAGGGTTTCACTTTCTCCCCATTTTTTTTTTTCCTTTTCGCTCTTTTCTCCCTTTTCAGGATGGTCTTGTCTTTTGTTTCTAACTAAACAGCCTTTACAAAGCCACATTTTATTATTTTTGTCTTTTGATATCACCCAGAGATTCTTTTCTGAAGTATAATAATCCCAGCATGCTGTAGTCCCTAAGTCTGTTTCTTATTATATCAAATTAAAGGACTTCCTGATCACTGGTCCAAGGCTTGTCTACTTTTCTTATAACAAATGTTCTACTGTTGGTAAGAAGGAGATCCAGTATAGATTGTCCTTTGGTGTTTTTGGTTTTCTTGATCTTAATTTTTCTTCTCTGACTTCTTTTCTGATAAAGAATCTTTTTGATACTACTTCTCTAACTATATACCAAAAGGAAAACTAAATACTTAAGCTGTAATGGATGCCGCACGTTCATTCTTGTGTGTGTGTATGTTTGTGTGTGTTGTGTGTGTCTAAATGAATATAATTATTACCTTTCTTCATATGGCTCTTTCTTATATACTAATCGGTAATCTTTTGCTAAAATAAATGTTATATGGTAGGACACTGACTTATATAAGAGTTTTGTCTATTTTTTCTCAGTACAAAATAGAGTCTTTTTTCCCCTACTTGTTCATAGGCATTCACACACATATCCACATATTTTCAGAAATCTCAAGATACTCCTAAGAGTTATTGTGTTCTGATTACATGATGTTGCAGAAAATACCAATGCTATATCAATAACTCTTTGAACACTTGTGACATTATATACATCTGGGTTGCCTGAAGAGCTAAGTGTGCTTTACAACTCCACCTCTTAAACTTCTGGTCCCTGGAGTCTCTGCCCAAAATGAACAACTTCTTTTGTTATTGCTTTATCCAGTTTTTCTTTCAGCTTTAGTTTCCACTCTTGTTTTGTACTGTTAAATCATACTCTAGAGAATTCTTAAAGGTGTTTCTTCTGCTCTCTTGTTTTGAAGCCACGTCAAATTTACTCACTGTAAAATGACTGCTTGAATATCCTGTTGCAATTTTTTTATTTGCTCTTGAACAAACCACAGAGTTAATGTTTCAACACTGCTTCAGCGTGAGGGGATTCACCATAAAGAAGGAGTTGTATTTGGATGGTCTTTTTCTGCAATTTTAAGTTCAGGAGTGATATTAATGAAAAAGCATCATTAAACGGAGTGAAGACAAACTTCAAGCACTCTGGCTGATGAAAATCGTAGGCAAACTGCGTGATGCAGACTGGAACATAGTTATGGTTTCTCCAACTTAGAACTCAGGATTTAATCCCCACAGCAAAGTCCAGAAAAGTTCCCTGTGATCAATTGTGTGTATTCTTGGGGGTGCGTTTCTAAAGCAGACTGTCTTATCCTGAAACTCTTGGATGACTTTGGTGCTGTTTGAGTTGTAAAGTTGAAAGAAATTCTCAGATGTCTGGAAACTTTTCTGACATTATTTTAGTTGACAAATAGTGTGCAAGTAGCCCTGCTTTAAAATGAGCATTATTTAATCCATAGCAAACCACCTTTCATGGTTCAGTTCTTACATCAGTCTTAACTTTATTAAAGTCAAAAGTAATGTTTAGGGAGGGTAAAATCATAAATCTGATTCATAAATACTTTAAAAAACAACAACAGAGCTCCTAGTTGAATAGAAGTTCCACTTAGAATTGTAGTTTATCTTTGAAAGAAAAACTTCTGGGATTGAGAGTAAACTGGTTTTAGAAAAGAAATCAAATATTATGGAATTTTAAAATCTAATTTGGCATATATTAGATTAATGCGTGTAAAATCCCAAAGTCTGAATTCAGTTAACAGAGTATTTGACTTAATTCTCATTTTGTTTCCTCCTTTTTCCTTTTGTTATTTACGTTTAAATCTTGGTGACTTTTCTGTTTATAGGTTTAAACATATTGTACAGAATGTCTAAAGGGGCCGGTCCCTTCCTGCTTTTTTTGTTGTTGAACTTTTAAGGAAGTAGTAGTCAGTAATTTTTGTATGTGTAAAACTATGTAATCTCAGAATTTTACCAATATACATAATATTTGCTTGCAAATAAGCAGTGATTTAATGGTACATAAAGAAGTAAGGTTGATAAAGTCCTTTTCATATATTTGTATCCTAATATGTTTTTATTTTTAAAAAATATGCCGCAACTGATTGAACAAAATTTGATTTTGACTTGTGCCACATAACTGTAATTCCTTCAAAAACATGTCAATATGCAGTATATTTAAGGTGATGTCAGCAACAATTCCTTCTTTATTTAGAGTAATGTAATCTAAAACTATCAACCTCTTCTACTTTCATGAGCTTTTGGCTTTCATACCATAATGCACACAATACTTTATTTTATTTAGAGCTTTTGGTAAAATGTCCATCACTAGAGGGGTAATTTTTATTTAAATATGCTCCTTCCATGGAAATAGATTTTTCTACCAGTATCTGTGTTTCTTTCCATGTTCTTGGATCTTTGAATTACTTTGTCTTACTTAGTTATTCCTTTCTTTAAAAGTTAACAAAATGGTCCCTTTTTGTGATCAAAGAATTGAACCAAACAAGAGTGGTTCAGTTGGGGAACCAAATGTCAAGTGATACCAGAATCTAGTTACCTTAGTCTTTTTCAGATAAACATGATTAAGCAACTTTTTGGGTGGTATGTCTGAGCCAGAGAGAAGTAATAATTAATGTTGGCATCTTGTGGGGAAAAAAACCTTATAAATTGTCCTATAATGAGAGCAATACATGATGCATACATAATAAAAAGAATGATCAGTGTCTCAAATTCAGAGGCTAACTTGGCTTACTTTTATGAGAACATCTTATTGATTTTTATGAATGTTAAGTTCTATAAAGTCCAAATATATATATTACTCCCAGCTGATATATATTTGCTCCCAACATCAGCTGACATTGGGCATGCTCTTTAGTGTTAAAATATAATAACTTAAATGAAAACCAAAACAAGTGTGTATATGTGCACACACACACACACACACATTGCACAGCATGAATATCTTGCTAGAGGAATGTTATTACTTTGGTTATTCAATATTTCAATGTATTTTCTATCCCCTGAGGCCCCTCCCAGCACTTTTAGATAACCACATATGTCATTTGTTTTCTTTGCTGGGGATAAGGAGAGGTGGTTACAACATGTAATCAGATGAAAAACCTGCTTGAATGAACTTCTGCTTCGAAAGGGAGACTGATACGTTTAAATACATGATATGCAAGATATTAGAGACTCATTTTTATAGGGAAACATGTAATGGAGGGGCGGGCAACGTGGAAACATGGAGTGAGAGTTCAGAGATTTAGGAGAGAAAATGGAAATTATCAGCGAAGGCTTCATGGAAGAAACAGAGATGTTTGTTGGAAAACAATATTTCCTTTAAACATATCCGGTAACTGAACAAAGTTCATTAAAGTCTAATAAGGCATGAGTTTTTAAAAATACAGATTATTCATTTTATACTCATCTGAATAAAAATATGGAGAAATATGATCCTCTGGATAAGAAAAGGAACTTGGAAGATGTTTTTGAATTTTTATCATGTCTTCCATGTTTTCATTTGTGTGTTCATATTTATTGTGTGTATATATACTTGGGCACTATTTGCTCCCTAAACTGATATACAGTATTGCTAAAGATAAAGTTATAGACTTTATATCACATATCACATAAATACTGATCTAATGGCTGGACACAATGGCTCACACCTGTAATCACAACATTTTAGGAAGCCAAGGTGGGAGAATTGCTTGAATCTAAGAATTTGAGTCCAACTTAGGTAACATAGCAAGACCTTGTGTTTATAAAGAAAATTTTTAAAAAAGTATCCAGGTGTGGTAACTCATGTCTATAGTCCCAGCTACTTGGGAGGCTGCAGTGGAAGGATCACCTGACCCCAGGAGTTCAAGGTTGTGATGAGTTGTGATCATGCCACTGTATTCCAACCTGGGCAACAGCGTGAGACCCTGACTCAAAAAAAAAAAAAAAAAATCCAGTATAATTGGCCGTCACAACTTGTCGTTTAATGTATAATATTTGTATTCCTTGAAAATTTGTTCATGGCTAGCCACCTCATACCTTTGGCCATTTCTTGTAGAAAGGAAGAATATGAAATAATACCTGTTTATTTTGTTTGTCAGTCTCCGCACTGATAGATAAAGATTTAATAAAGGAGGATGTTGAAATAAAGATTTAAATCAAATTTTCATTCATGTTATAACCATGATTATGAGAATCTGAAATCTAAGACTGACCTTGACTAGTCCCCAGAGTCAATGAAATTGGCCTTACATATCAGGTTCCAGAAAATTTGCAATCATTTTGATTAGATTTCCCAAAATAATACAGAATAATACTGACAGTTTAGATTCAAGGATTAGCTGTATTCATTGAGGTACATCTTCTATGGGTCTCTGAAACAATTTTACCTTAATTATAAATATTTTTTAAATGAGATTTTAAATGTGTTTATACTTTGAGATGATAGTTAAGAGCTATCAAGATGACTTTTCAAAAGGTACCCTGAACGATTATCCTTATTGGTAGGTGCTAATATATTTAGATGTGCACACTATAGGATTGCCTTCCCCTAAAGACCAACTTCATGCATTTTATATTCAGATTATATTTACTATGGACTTTGGATTACATATAATTAATCATTTATGCCTATTTCAACTTTCCAAATTTACTGCTTGAACTGAATAGGTAGCAGCATGTCATAAACTCATGTAAGCTAGTCATTCTTTTCTCTGTGCTTCCTAGAAATTATTCAGTGTGCCATGTACACATTCATTCAACAAACATGTTCACCTCTGTGTTCCTAGCACTAGCACAGGGTCTAGTTCATAGTGAACAGGGTAGACACAAGTCTCTGCCTTTCTGTAGGTAACATTCTAGTGTGGAAATCAAACATTAAGCTACTGATCATGTGAAAAGTGTTAACCAGAGAGTATAAAATATAAAGAGATAATATAGTAAGTGAGTTCTATCTCCACTATTACAAGCTATATGATCTTGCACACATCTCTTAATCTTTCTGGGACTCATTTCACATCTGTAAATGAAGATAATAATAATTTCATGGAGTTGTTAGGAAAACTAAATTTAAAAATGCATGTAAAGAGTGGAGCACAAGGCCTATGCCTAACACATTGTAACATTTAGTGATTATTACCTATTATTAGTTTTTGTTGTTATTGTTGGAGGAGAGATTCTGGAAAGGCTTCTCTAAGCAATTGACTGTTAAGCTCAGATCTAAACAATGGTAAGAATTTGCCAAGTAGAGAACATTTGAGAAGAGAGAATACTATGATCAAAGACCTTGAGGCAGGATTAACCATGATGTTTTCAAAGAACTCAAAGAAAGCCATTGCTATGAGCTCAGAAAATGAGGAAGAGAATGACTTGAGATAAGGCTGAGGTAGGCACAGGTAGAGAGGTCACGCCTATCTTGTGGGCCTTGTTAAAAAGGAGTTAGGGCTTTATTCTAAGGGCAATGGGAAGAATTTCCACAGAGGAATGAAATCATTAGATGAGTATTTTAGAAAGATCATTCTGACTTTAGTATTGAGAATTGTTCATAATCTTTTATCAGTCATTGAGAGTCTAGCTCATCTCTAGAGAGATCTTTTGGGGAAAATATTGGTGGGTATTTTTGCTAGCATCACCTTCATGGATGATGGTCCCTGGAACAACGAGTGGCATAACTGACATTGCCGATTTCTGGTTTTTCCATAAATCTGAAGTTTATAGTTATGTGAGTGTGTATGTGTGTATATATTCATTTTTGTATACAGACATAAAATATACATACACACATATATAGGCACATACGTACATATATAGACCCATACTTATACACACAGATGTATATTTCTTTCAATAGGAAGAGAGCCAACATGATTTTCTCTCTTTTCTGCCTCTGACCATTCAATCTCAATGTTTTCTGAGTTATGGCATATTTGTTTAAGAGATGAGGGAGATAAAGTATATTTATCAGTCCATTTAATCTGTAAGGCATAATGACATATCATGATGATTACTCTTCATGTAAGAATGGGAATGTATTGTGTTATGCATAACAACTTCATAATATAGATTCACAAATTTCAGAAATTGTAGAGATACGACAGAGTCCTGTGTTCCTCTGCATGTCATGATGAATGCAGCAGTTGTGCATATATACAAGAATAGATCATACTGAGCATCCCCCGAGCTCCGTTTGCAGACAAGTCGTATCTCCACCATGACAAAATTCCCACAAGATTTTGAATTATTAATGTCTTGGAATCTGCGGGATTCAGCAGATATGTTCAGTATTATTGATGGCAAACTTTATCTCTTTTATTTCTGAGACACATAATGAAATAGGGACTCCCTCAAATAACCACAGTTAGTGTTTACGCTAATTTTGTAGGGGCCGGTAGGCTTTTGCGTTAATGCGTATGAATAAAATTTTTCTCTCTTGCAGCAGATTGCACAGATGATAGAAGGAAAATGAATTGGCACTAATTTATGAACCCTTTCAGCCTTCTCAGTTCAGTACACCCTGTGAGGGCAAGATGCTCTAATTGCACTGGTTTCACTTGATGAGAGCTTTTAATGACAATTACTGATTAGAGTTAGGGAAGTATGGGGACCTTAGAGAAGATGTATTGACCTTCAGAAGACAAGAATTCAACTGCTTTTTGTACAACTACAGCTCCGTCCCTAAAAATTGACCAACCACTCAATGAAGCCCAGCTCCACAGACTTGCCCCACATATTTGAGTTGACTGAGAACTGAGGGGCTGAGGCACACTTGATTTCTCAACTCAAATTAGGTCAAAGAGTTCAACAATTCTGTTTGCTTTTAGCAGTATTTTTATTTTACACTTTTTCTTTTCCTTGATGATGGTCACACAGGCTGTTTTTCTGTCTGGTAACAAGAATAACCCATAGTTCAGACTATTCTTTTTAGAGACATTGATTTCTACCATCACAAGTGGATACCTGACATTGTTTTCCTCTTAACACATTCGCAGTGTTTGAATTTGGGGGACTAATATTTAAAAGCTCTGGTACATTTTGTGTAATACAGTATATATGAGAAATATAATGAAGATTTAAAAATTAGAGGCAATTACTAATTGTTCTATGAGGGCATGAGTTTATATGGTCTGAATGCCCCTTTTTGAGCAAAGCAGAAATTTTCTTTACAAATTACATGTCATCTTTTTGTAAATACTTAAACATTTTAATTACATAACACACAAACATTTAAGTAGCAGGATGATCATGTCCTTTCTAGCTTCAGTGTCTATTTTCATTAAGGAGAGAGATAGACCTTAATGAAAATATATCAAGGTTGGTTGGCTTGTGTGTTTTTCCCTTTCAAATTGCTCTAAATATTAGTTTCTCTTAAAACCCCTCTTGCTTTCGTTATTTCCCACCTTTATAACAATTTTTTGCATTTTAATTTTTCTATTTTTATGTCTGACAAACCTGAAGTTAAAATTAAAAGGAAAAAGTACTTGCAGTGCAGGCAAGCTTAAACTCAGTAGATTTAAATAACTTGCAATTAAAGTAATGGGTAAAGTAATGGCTCAGGTTGTCTTGATGTTTTCTTGTCTCCTGCTCAAAACTATCTCTTACATATTCTGAATCTTTCTTCCCCCTATGCATAGCATATTTTAAGCCTTTAAGAATGATTAGCAGCCGGGCTCAGTGGCTCAGCCTGTAATCCCGCGCCTTGGGAGACTGAGGTGAGTGGATTGCCTGAGCCCGCGGGTTCGAGACCCGCCTGGGCAACTTGGTGAGACCTCATCTCTACAATACATCAAAAAATTAGCCAGGTGTGGTAGCTCACACCTGTAGTTCCAGCTACTTGGAAGGCTGAGGTGGAAGAATCACTGGAGCCCAGCAGGTGGAGGCTGCCGTGGCCGGGAGCGGCTACTGCACTACAGTCTGGGTGACCGAGTGAGACTCCTACTCAAAAAAAAAAAAAAAAAAGAATGATTAGCTTTATAATATTACAATCAGTAATTAAAACCATAAAATGTGCTTGCCTTTGGCCAATTTCAGTACAGTTTCTTATGAACAGGTTTGCTTATAACTAAAAAGTCCATTTTTATTTATTCATTTATGAACATATATATTTGTTGATTGGCTATTCTGAGTAAGGTATAAAATATTATCAAAAATAATCCTTCAAATAATAGAATTTAGAATGCCTTCAAAAAATGTTATTATTAAAAGGTTAACTCACACCTGCACACTTTAATGATGTTATGTACTATTATAATTTTTATTATCATAATGCCTAAAATATGTTTTCTGAGGTTGCATTCAACTAACATTTATTGAGCATCTATTAAGCTAGGAAACTGTGCTAAGTATTTTCATACCCATTATCTCACAAATCTTAACAACAGCCCTTAGAAGAATGGTTATCTGCATTTTATAGCTAAGGACTCTGAGAATCATAGAGGTTGGTTAAGCGATTAACCCAGGGTTATAGCCGGGAGGCCAACCCACCAATCCTCCTAATTCCAAGTCTGAGATTTGTGTCTACATAACAGTCATTCCTTCTCCCTGCCCTGTTATATTGAAAACGGATCACCCAACCTTGGTCCTAAAGACATTGAGGCTAGACTAAGGAGAATGAAATTCTCTCTGGGGATGTCCATCTACTACCTGTCTTGGCACTACTTACAGCTTTTGAGAGAATCAATAGATCTCATTAAGAGTATGTGTTTTTCTTAGTTGGTTCAGGCTGCAATAACAAATTACCATAGACTGCATGGCTTAAATAACAAACATTTATTTCTGGAAGGTATGGAACTGGAAGTCCTAGATCAGAGTGTCAGCATAGTCAGGTTCTGATGAGGGCTCTCCTCCAGCTTGCAGACAGCCAACTTCTCCCTGAATATCATGTGGCAAAAAGCAGGCTAGCTAGCTCTCTGGCCTCTTCTTTAACTTTTATTTTTATAGGTTCAGAGGTAAAAGTGAAGTTTGTTACGTGGGACCCCAAAAAATAGAATTATTTTTGGAGGGTGGTGGGCCCCTTGTCATACAGGCATCTCCTACTAGCTGAGTGTTAGGATCCCATTGGCATCAGTGTATCAGCTGCGAAAGGTTTCAGTGAATTTTTTTGTTTTTGGAGATTCTTTCAATGCATTTGCCCTTTTCATGATGGGTTTATACAAACAACCTGCCCACACTTCGTGAGTGTTCAGTTTTTGACCAAAAGCGGCGTGACCCCCATTCCCCATGCTATTCGCCTGATCTCAAGCCAAGTGACTTTATTTTGTTTCCCTGGATGAAAAAAGTTCTCAAAAGGAAATGGTTTACTGATGTAGAAGTGGTGAAATAAAAACAGCAGAAGCACTAAAAGACATCAAAATTGACAAGTTCAAAAAATGTTTTTGAGCAGTGGAAAAAGCGTGTTGATAGGTGTATTGCATCAAATGAAGAGTACTTTAAAGGTGATGAAGTTTAAACTTGTAAGAATAACTACACAATTTTTTATAAATTAATTCTGGAGTGTTTTGTTCCCCTCTCGAATGGTGTAGAGATTAAGTCTGGACTTTTTTTTTTTGAGTTGGAAACTCACTCTGTCACCTAGGCTGGAGTGCAATGTCATGCTCGCGGCTACCAAAGCCTCAACCTGCTGGGCATTATTATATGATTAAAATGGCATTATTGATATGTTTTTTTGTCAATTACTTATTATGAGTGAGGTTGAGCAGTTTTCCAAATGTTCATTGGCTTTTGCTTACCTTTTTTAGCATAATATTCTGATTTTATATTTCTGTAAAATTCTGTTACAATTCTATAAAGTTAACCTTCTATTATTGTCCAAGTCACTATATGTAGACTGTGTGCTTTTTAAATGAAACCTAAAAAGGAGATTTACAATAAAGTCACATACATCAGTTATTTACTTTATCATTGATTTTGATTTTTGAACGGGACTAGTATTAAGGATACAAAGAAGTATGTTCATAAATTTTTTATCATTTTCCCATTAATTTTTTACATTAATGTTATAAACTAGTCATAGAATAACAACCTATGTCTGCTATATATGTTATAAGTATTATTTCTAGTCATTTATCTTTTGACTGTATTTTTTTTGTCTTTTAGAGTTTTTTTTTAAAGTTGTATAATTAAATTTATTAAATTCAAAGTTGTGTAACTAAATGTTTCTTTGTAGCTTCTAGGAGTTACTATTTTTTAAAATTTTATATTCTGTGTTAATCCACCAAATAGCAACTGTGAGCATCATATGATATCTTTGTTGGATTTCAATCACTGATATTATTTGATTAATATGGTTTTTAGAGAGCAGGCATATAATTTCATTCTGGTACTTCTTTTTTTTTTTTGAGTTGGTGTCTCACTCTGTTGCCCAGACTGGATTGCAGTGGCCGCTCCCGGCCACCGCAGCCTCAACCTGCTGGGCTCCGGCGATCCTTCCGCCTCAGCCTTCTGAGTAGCTGGAATTACAGGTGCGCGCTACCATGCCCGGCCAATTTTTTGATTTTATTGTAGAGATGAGGTCTCACCTGCCCAGACGGGTCTTGAACTCGCAGGCTCAGGCAGTCCCCTCACCTCAGCCTCCCAAAAGCGTGGGATTACAAGCTGACATTCTGGTACTTCTTACATGAGAAGACAATGTTGATAATGTTGGACCTCAGATATTATTCAATACAATAACTTTAATGTATATCTGTGGAAACTGAGATCCAGAGTGGTTGAAATGACTTTCTCAAATTATACAGTATCAGTATACTGGAATTCTAGTCTTTTTGACTTCTGATCTGGTATTCTTTCTTAAATAACTGAAAAAATACAACATGCTAAGAACATGCCCAACATCTAATAAGTACTCCCTAAGTATTAGCTATTATCGTTACTTTGCTGTTGTTATCATCATTATTAATAAAGAGCACAGATTCTGGATCCAGGCTGAGATGGAATCTCAGTGATCGTTAATAGTCAGTTGTTACCCTTTCTGAACCTCAGATTTCTCAGCTCTATAATGGGGCAGTAAGAGAACCTATCTCATAAGACGTTGAGAGAATTAAATAAACTTTTATATACAAAGTACTACTGGATCAAAATAATCTTTATGTAAGTACTTACTGTTATTATAGAACCCTTCAGTCTCCTAAGATCAGTTGAACTACCTAATTTTGTCTAGTTACTCTCATAACCTTTAGATTGTAAGCAGAATCTAAAGTAGTCACTGAAATAATAAAAATTGTGTCTTTCACTTTTATTGTGTGATGAGGCTGTAAAGTATAATAGATAAGGAGACAAATAGAGCTCTCTATTGTTTTAAGAGGCCTAAACACAAACAGAAAATGTGGAAGCCATGCGTGGAGAGGTAGTACCAAGACAGGGTTAGAGGTACCAAAGAAATATTCACCAATATTGATATTTAACCCCCTCCAATATTGATATAATTCTACTTCTTTTCTTTTTTCTTTTTTTTTTTTTTTTTTGAGTCGTAGTCTCATTCTGTTGCCCAGGCTGGAGTGCAGTGGCACACTTATGGTCACCGCAGCCTTGACCTGCTGGGCTCAGGCGATCTTTCCGCCTCAGTCTTCCAAGTAACTGGAACTACAAGCACCCAGGTTATTTTTTTGATTTATTGTAGAGACAAGGTCTCACTAAGTTGCCCAGGCTGGTCTTGAACCCCTGAGCTCAGGCAATCCTTTTGCCTCAGCTTCCCAAAGTACTGGGATTATAGGCTTGAGCCACTGCGCCCGGCCTATAATTCTATTTCAAGATATCCTGGGCTCATACTAGAAAAGAGTTTCATGAACCAAAATTGAGTGTTTCTTTTTTCCTATGAACAAAACCACAAATATTATGAAAAGTAAAGTCAGGATATGAGGTGGCAATTGTATAAGAAATTTGAAATAAATAAAATGATTTCAAACACATTGGGGATATTTTTAATCTCTGGGTTCCGAAATGTTTTTCTAGAAGGGAACATTACTACATATTAAAAATCACCCCAAGCCGGGCTCGTGGCTCAGCCTGTAATCCCGCGCCTTTGGGAGGCTGAGGTGAATGGATTGCCTGAGCCCGCAGGTTCGAGACCCGCCTGGGTGGCGAGACCTCATCTCTACAATAAATAAAAAAATCAGCCGGGTGTGGTAGCGCATGCCTGTAATTCCGGCTACTTGGAAGGCTGAGGCGTAAGGATCACCGGATCCCAGCAGATCGAGGCTATTGTGGCCGGGAGCGGCCACTGCACTCCTGTCTGGGCAACAGAGTGAGACTCCAACTCAAAAAAAAAAAAGAAAACAGCCCCAGTTCAGTGCCCCTTCTCTCAGGCTCCGGGAGTCTGTATTCTATTGGATGAAACAGTCATGAGAACTAGCAATTGCAAAATGGTGTTAGTGCTGTGATAGTGTAAATCCAGTGATGGCATAAAGGAAGAAATAACTGACCAGAAACAGGCCACTTTACATAGTCTTTGAGCAAATTTAGTCCTTCCACAGGAGAATAAACAATTACTAAAAATGCCAAACTAACTAGAAATCTCTGTGCATTTATAGTTTCAATCATCCATTCAGAGTTTTTGCAAAGGTAAAAACACAACCTTTGCAACAAAACTCTTTGTTGGATAGAATTTTTTCTTATCCTGTGCATTTAGACGGCTTGAATACCTTCTCTAAAGATGGGAGACATTTCTCTTTCTAGGTTGAGAAATTATTATTTTCTTTGTAGTCTTCTGCAAATATTGGTGCCACAGATGCTTCTTAAAGAGTCATTGAAATGTCTGCTTTTGTAGATTTTATACTTTAGGGCTAAGGAATCTTATGACAAGTAGAGAGCAGGCACAGAAAAGGTATAAATGCTGTCTAGGTGATTGATAATATGGCTGCCTGTCTCAGGGGCTAGCTTCTGGAAAGGGCCTTCCAAGGGTAGGTAAGAACAATTGCCTAGGGCAGTCTTGGCTGAGTGTGTGGTAGAAACAGAACTTACTCCTTTGGGGGATGGGAAAAGAAGGCTTTGCATCCCTGAAGACTGATGGCTTCTCTTTTTCTGATGAAAGAGTGGCATTGACAGAGTGCAGAGTGGATGATAGCAAATCTTGCTTGACTCTAGTGAAGATTTTTCTTTGGCTTGGTGGAGGGATTCAAATTGTGAAGTCTATTTGGGATGAGTTATCTGCAATCTCCCCCTATCCCTGGAGAGAATGAGAATGACTAATTGAAGCATCCCATAACAGTAATTGAGACAGATTGAAAGGGGAAATGAGTGATTAACCTTGAGCCTCTTCCTGATGCTGTGCCTGGAAATGTTAGAGTAAGTTTCTGGATGGGGTGAGGGGTGGGCAGTGTTCCTTAATAGTTCAATTTCACAAAAGTTCACAGAGTTTCTATAATTAACTTTTAGAGAAATATGTTTCCGCCGCAACTTAAATTTCAGATACTTGTTGCTGTGTTTTAAATCATTCCATTTACAAAAGTTTGTTAATTGATAGCTGAAAACCAGGGTCAGATTACTCAGAAGCTAATGGAGCTGAAGCTTTAGGTCCCCTCATTTGCATGGGCCCCTTCTAATTTTATAATCCTTTCTAAACAAGAGCGCCCACATTATGTAGAACAGACCCCTCAAAACCTGAATGTCTCTGTTGATGAAATTCCAATTATGAATGAGTGATCTGGCATAAATTAAAAAGTTCTGTAAAATGATGGCCAGCATTTTTTCACTCTTTAGAAATTTCGCAACTGTTTAAATTTATAGTAAAGGCTTAGGTCTATATCTGTTGACTCTAAATTATCTATTTTTGAAATTCTGGTAATGAAAATAAACTGTGTTAGCAAATTATGTGCTTTTGTAAGTATAGTGTTCACTTTATTTCCTCTACTGTGTTAGTAATGATAAGGGAAAGAAGAATTAAAAAAAAAACACCCTATGATATAAAACTATAAAGATGCCAGCTAGCCGGGCTCGGTGGCTCAGCCTGTAATCCCGTGCCTTTGGGAGGCTGAGGTCAGTGGATTGCCTGAGCCTGCGGGTTCGAGACCCACCTGGGCAGTGAGACCTCATCTCTACAATAAATCAAAAAATCAACCGTGCGTGGTAGCGCATGCCTGTAATTCCGGCTACTTGAAAGGCTGAGGCGGAAGGATCGCCGGAGCCCAGCAGGTCGAGGCTGCGGTGGCCGGGAGCGGCCACTGCACTCCAGTTTGGGCGACCGAGTGAGACTCCAACTCAAAAAAATAAAAATAAATAAAATAAAGATGCCAGCTTGTATCTTTCTGTGTACTGGTACTACAATTAAAAATAGGAATCAAATTTAATTTCAACAAGTCCCAGCAGGTTTCCTAGATGCTGAATTGTGATGGAATTCATCCTTGTGTCCTCTAGCAGCACCTAATTTAGTGACCCATATGTGGCAGGTCGTCAGAAAGTATTTGTTGAATTGAACAGCTTTTAAAACTTAAAAGAAATGTTGGCAAGATCTCTGGTTTAAAAAAATAAAACACATAACCTAAATATAGTGATTTGCACATGGATGGCAAGTTGCTTTTATAGAGCAGAACTCTCTGCTTTTCCCAAAATTGGCAAGTACAATTACTATACTCTCAAAGGCCTATGACCACACTATTACCTGGTTAATGAGTGCATAGTTAATTCAGGCAACCTATGTGCCTTGTCTAGAAATTCACATATGCTCAAAAAATGGGATTTTTTTCCCCTTACTATTGTTGATTCTGATTTTCTGCATTTGATAGGGTTATAAATTGATCTGGAAAAATTAAAGTTAATATACATGTCGTTTTAAGCAAAATTGTATTTGACCAGTAGTATATCTTGTTATGTATTTCTGAAACATTCTTTGGATAATTTTCTCCCCAATGGACATTAAATTTTGTTCCAACTTCTAAGAGACAGGAGCTTAGCTCTTCTTGCTAGCTCACTCATCTTTTTACACACACACATAGTACATACACATAGACAGTTATTTGTTAAGCAGATATTTGTATAGTATGAGTCACTGAATGAACTCTGAACTGTATAATTTGACGGGATCTAGGACCATTCTTCAAGCTATCAAGAATTTTACATCCCTCAGACAGGAGTTATATATCTGAGTTAATACTCAGTGGCGGAATGGTCTAGCAATTCTCAATGAAAGAGTACTTAATATGATGCTCTTTAGAGAGAATTAAAAATATGTGAGAAGGAATACATTGATTTAGAACAAAGTAATTAGTTGCTAATATTGACATTGCTCATTTTTTCTTCCAGTTGCACAGTTCTCAAAATTGAGGTTTTTGTCTTTGGAGAAGTTTATTTCTCACTCTCCTGATCTTCTCAGTTATTCAGGCAGTTTCAGGCAATTAAACGAGACAAAATATTTGTTTCATTTTAGATCACTTGTCCTGGTTTTGAATATACACTTGTCCTATCAGCAACAGCAATTACAATTTTACGAAATTGGGGGTCTTATTTCCCAAAGACCTATTTATATTGATTGAGGTTTCTAATAAAATCAATAAAAAAAAATTGTATCCATCAATTGAGCATGGGGCTGAAGCCGCTAATATATATATATACATATATATGTATATATATATATAATAAGTATATATATATATATACACACATACACACTAATTGTCACTTTTAATAGGAATAAAGGATATTGCTGAGAACAACATAGCCCTCAGTGAAACAAATGAATATAAACTGTTTTGAGCTATTGGACCAGAATGTATCTGAACAAATAGGCTCCTAATGGTTTTGTGAGCTAGAAGGTAGAAGGAATGTAATTTGGGCAACATTCCTAAGTCTGCAATTCTGTGAGGCCAGTTCAGACACTCTCCACAGGAAGCGGACATTGAGGTCAGAAGTTGGGTCAAAGCCTTTTAATTGTGAGCCTCCATGATGCCTCTGGGCTTGGATCAATAGCCTGAATGACTCCATTTGTGGGTCTGGAAAGGGTATATTATGGGGGCTCAGGTGGTCTACTAGACTGTTCTAATACTCAAGTGTGAGAAGGAGATTATCTGCTTTGCAGATTATCTGATCTTCTAACATCCGTCTTCCCACTGGGCTTTGAGTTACCAAGGATGGGCTACAATGAGAAGTACAGGAAGTTAGGCGCAGTGGACTCTGCAATTCCCTTACAAAACCAAATATAAATCAATCAAGCACTGCTTTGTTGAATGACTTAAGTCTTATTTGGTTTGGCATTTCTTTCTATCTTAATCTATATTCTCTGGAGTTGCCTAAGCCTCATTAATTTTATTCTCATCTAGAAACCTTTAGACTAGAAGACAGACATGTCATGATCTATGCAAAATGCAATGACTCAAACATCTTTCTTTCTTTCATGTTCTCCATAATATAGATATATTAATATCATTATGATGTAATTTAATTTCTTCTCTGGAAATTCATGGTCATTCCAGCTAGGCTGTCCTTGGTGCCCTGGTAATACAGGTTGATTGTGCTCCTTCAAACTGTGGTTTAATCAAAAGAAAGATGGTTTATGTCTGTGATTTGCAGTTTCTATGGATGAAGAAATCAGGGCTGTATTTGTGGATTATGTTTCTATTAAAGACCAGAATGTTATCATTCTCCCATGTTTTCTAAAATAAGGACAGAGAGAGATTATAAACCCTGATAAATTGTTGATCAGGACGTACATCCTCATGTTCTTTTTTGGCATAAGAAATCATCCCTACACACTTAGAAGCAAAACGGTAGACTTTTTTTTTTTTTGAGTTGGAGTCTCATTTTGTCGCCCAGGCTGGAGTGCATTGGCACGCTCACAGCCACCACAGCCTCGACCTGCTAGGCTCAGGGGATCCTTCTGCCTCAGCCTTCCAAGTAGCTGGAACTACAGAGACACGCTACCACACCCAGCTTATTTTTGGATTTATTGTAGAGACGAGGTTTCACCAAGTTGCCCAGACTGGTCTTGAACCCCTGAGCTCAGGCAGTCCTCTTGCCTCGGCCTCCCAAAGTGCTGGGATTACAGGCTTGAACCACCACGTCCGGCTACAGTAGACTCTTAAATTCTGGTCTTCACTAGATCATGCCTCCTTTCCCAAGTGTTGCTCCCAAAGCCAGTCTTTTCCCTCTCAAACACATATTCCTGCGTTCCAGTAGTCCTGGCATAGATGCTGTAAGAATAAAGAGAGCACTGATTAGTACCAGTAAACAAAATTTGGGGCTTCAACAACTCCTTTACCTATTCCTTTTTTTTTTTTTTTTTTTAAAACAAATCAGCTTTGATGACTTAGGTTTATTTTTGCAGCATTCTTACCTACAATTCTGGCATATAAACATGAATTTTGAATTTTGTTGGCAGTTTTAAAGTATCATTCAACAGAAATCCATTTCACACCTTCTTTGTGCCAGGCACTATTCTAGGTAACAGACTCAGATCTCTGCCCTTGTGGAGTTTATATCTGGGATGTAATAAGACATATATATTTGATCTCTGCCCATCTTCCCCCATTCCTGGCACAGAGCTCCTAAAACCTTTGTAGATCAGGGTGCTAGAGAATTTTTTGTTCTAATATTTGATCTTTCATCCCCAGTTCCTGAACAGAGCTCCAGAGTGAGACCTTTGCAGTTTCCTGAGTGATATCTGACACAGAGCTCCTGAATCCCTTAGAATTTTCTAGGTGATAGGAACATCTTTGTTCTAATGAAGGGACTCTTGTTGAACTCCTGGATTACCTCAGCATGAGGGCTGGTTGCCAGGGGAACCAATTATGTGGTTAGAGGGTTAGAACATTCAGCCCTCCACTACCGCCTCCAGGGAGGGAAGAGGGGCTGGAGGTTGAGTTGATCATTAATGACCAATGATATAATCAATCATGCCTACTTAATGAAGCCTCCATAAAAACTCCAAAGGACTAGATTCAGAAAACTTTCAGTTAGCTGAACACATGGAGGTTTCTGAGGTTCCTGGAGGGTGGTGCACCCCAAGAGACATGGAAACTACACATCCCCTTCTTTCATGGCTTGCCCTATGGGTCTCTTCATCTTGTCTGTATCCTTTGTAATATCTTTTATAGTAAATGAGTAAAGTGTTTCCCTGGTCTCTAGGAGCTGCTCCAGCAAATTAATCAAACCTGAGAAGGGGATCTTGGACACCCCCAATTTATGACCAGTCAGTCATCAGAACAGATTACAACCTGGGACTTGTGATTCCAGTCTAAAGTGAGGGGCAGTCTCATGGGACTAAGCCTTCAAACTGTAGGATCTGAAGCTGCCTCCAGGTAGAGCCAGAGCTGTGTTGAGTTAGAGGACACCCAGCTGGTGTCTGCTGGAGAATTGTGTGATGTGTGGGGAAGCAACCCCGACACTTCTGATATCAGAGGGGCTATGTTGTGTGAAGGTAGAAAAAAACACTTGGGTTTCTCTTAGCCCTTTCTATGTCCGCTGGGAAGGCAGACATTAAAAAAATAACAAAATAAATATGTAAACTTGTTAAGCTTGTTAAAAGAAGATAAGTCCTAAGGAAAAAGAAAAAAAGAAGAGTTAGGTTAAAGGTGATAAATTAAAGGGAGCCAGATGTTCTGTTGCAGAGATGGGAAGGATACAATTTAAGGAGGATAGTCAAATTGGCCTAATTTAGAAGTAACAAGCCGGGCTTGGTGGCTCAGCCTGTAATCCCGCACCTTGGGAGGCTGAGGTGAGTGGATTGCCTGAGCCCATGGATTTGAGACCCGCCTGGGCA